>NC_081414.1:596805312-596878702 GCF_030272615.1 Cryptomeria japonica
TATACTCCAACCTTCGATGCTTTCCTCGAAGGAGACAAAAGAAGACCACTCAATCCTTCCAAATGCAAGAACTTAGTCAACAATAGAGAACCAATTTTCAAAATACCAGAAAACCCCCAAATCAACAGAAGAGATGGAATTTTCCAAAAAGCTAGCCCCCATATTCTAGAAATTTTTTCCAGTATAAAGTATTTTTACCCAAAATATTCTCTTAGGGCAAAAATATTTTCTTTCGAAAATATTACTTTTTCCAAATCAATACATTTAAAATCTTAATTTAAATTAAATTTTCTCACATACCAAAAGTCAGCAAGTTATTTTTTTTTTTAAAGTCTAAATAACTTTTTTACAAAAACACATGACACAATATAAAACCCACTATGTGATACATTAACCCAATAATTTAATTAGATTCCTTGCTAAGATTGATTGATTTATTCTAACATACAAGGTTCTTGAATTAATTTATCTTTAATAGAATATACGCATGACAATTGACATTAATTATTAATAATACTATGGTATTAATAATTAATTTCACATAAAGAAACACTTAGGAGAATTTAACAAAGTTTCAAAATGCATAACACACAAAACTCAACTAAAAAAAATAAAGACATGACTCGCATACCAACGTCAGAAAGATGTCCTAATTGGCGATTCGACATGGTTGACATATGACTGATAATTCTCACAATCAACCAAGGCTAGGGATGATATTTAGGGCCTTAAGACTATCTCCTCCACTTTCATCAGGTTAATTAGGTATGCTCAGACTTGTGGAGTCAGGTGGAGTCGGTACCTTGTACCTGCAATTCCTGCATCAATGAACCACACATACACATATATATATATATATACAAACATGGTAATCACATCGGTGAAGGAGAATCATGACTTTTCATGTCTCACCAAAGTGAGTGATAGAAAATCATCTCCTCGCACCCGACACAAACTCCACACAAACATGAAGACAGATGCATAGTACAACTCACACATGAAGAAAATGTGTTAGTCCATGGGTAGTAACACATGAATAAAATTAACATTTCATCATCTATAAAATACAATGCATAAGAAGAATTAATATCTGCTCATTTAAAGGAATAGTGCATAATCAACATCTACTCCTCAATAAGAAATAATGCATAATTACATCCACTAAATCACACTCCAAAGCATAGTACCTGAATAAAAAACATCGCAACATAATGTATCAACCATCCACGTAAGCCACTGAAAAGTCAACCATGGTCAATTAGGTCTAATAGAGTTTGATTAGGGAAGGGGTATTACAGATTATCTAGGACTTCATCTCTATTTCACCTAAGTGGGTGGCAGTCGATGAGATAATTGTCTGGGGTATGAGGACCTAGAAATGGTTGCGTAACCACTTTTGTTATGATTTTATTTTAAAGTCAAACTATGAAGTCTCTACACATTCACACATTCAAGTCCATCTATGATGAGCCCTCGAGACTGTAGGTCTAGCCCTTAGGCCAGAGTTTTCTAATTTGTCTGATCTTGTGTCTCTTCCTAGGTTATATGTTTTCCCTTGTAAGTTCATTGGTGGATGTTTGATCTAGTTTAAGTCTTTGAATGGTTTAACTTTTTGAACTTTTATCTAACAGTTGATAGATCTAATGTGCACTTCTAGCGGTATAAGATTGTGTGCAGGAACATGGGCAAGTCAAGTCATGTTTTGTGCTAAGAAAAGAAATCTCTGGTATGAAGTGACATGTATGTTATTTGAGTGTTGTGTAAACTAGAATTCTTAATGAACTTCAATGTGTATAAACATAGTCTTTTAGTAATATTGTAATATGTAATTGTTTTAAATTAAATTCATTGCTACTTTTAGTGATGTATGCTTGAGTATAAGTGGGCTTTACATGCTAATGTAAAATGGTAGATGATATTAGGTGAGAATAAAGATGTATCATGTGTATCTTGTGATTGCCTCATTAATGGGAAAGAAGGAATTGGCTCTATGGTTATGCATTTAATGTTGTTCAGATGTCTATTATGGTTTAAGGGATGGTTTAAAAATGTGGTAATTATAATTGGCAATAGATTATGATGTTTGGAATGAGAAAGTGTTTGGGATTAGGAACATTTGGCATTGTTGCTTTTAAAATAAATCTAATGGGATTAATTGGTAGTTGCATTGATGAAGATCGCATTATTATAGATAGATTAGAAATGATCTTACATATGTGAATGGAAAAAATAATTGTTACTAGAAGTAGTTTGCATTGGATTAGTTGTAATTATGACGTTGTTGCTTATGGTTAGTAGTGAAAGAAACGACGTCGAGAAACCCTAGGGAAGATAGCTGTTATGTTGTGTTTTATTTTCGCTTGCATATCATGTTTGGTTATTTTGTTCATGATGGGCAATATTAAATCATGTTAATGGATGTTAGATGCATATGAGTAGTTAGTTGAGTATGTTGTATTAGTATATGTTTTTAAAAAAATTGTCTCTGTTTGCATGTCACTTGGTTACTTTCTCTAGGTTATTTTGGCGGGCATTACAATCCATGACACCATAATCATAATCATCACTATAATTTTACTTGAGAATATCATCAAAAAGAGACTTCAAGTCTCACACATGTATCAACCATGTCCTATATAAATACAAGACAACCTATGGGTGTAACTCAAAACATTCTACTCTAAAATTACTTCTAAACCTATATTAGGGAGCACTACATCTAATAAATTGTATCATCATATTGGTTTCTCATGAAAACATGCACTCCCATTATTTTTTTCCTATGAATTTATTAACACTGTCAACAGTTACACCTTAAATCTCAAGATCCTATAAGTGCTCAAACAAGTGCAATCCTTTTGTCTTCTTATGCAAGTGAAAAACAATCTAATCCACTATGTAGTATGTTGCAAAATATCTTAATCACCTATTTAAAATTAGAAAGGTATTTTTTATGTGAAATAAATGACCTTCATTGCACCAAATTTTGATGCAAATAGAAAAATATAAAACCAAAACTACCCCACAATATAGTTCTTGAAGAGATATTTTTGATGACTAAGAAAGTGAAAGTATGATAAAATATGTGAAAATTATGCCCCTTGGAATAAAATTTCTCTATTAGGCCTCAAAATTGAGTTGTGGTGGTGGTTGCTAGGTGGTCTTTTCAGGGGTACTATTGGTGGGGATGGTGGGGTGGTGATTAGATGATGATGGAACATTGGTGGTGGGATGGGTTGATAGGTGGAATTCAAAGAAAATTAAACATGTTTATTTTTTAAAATACTTTCTAGTCTTTGATAAACCTCCTAGGTGTTGAAGTTATGCTCTCTAATGAAAGGGTTGGGATAGGGATCCAAAGACCCTATTGTCTTAGTGACCATAAACAACATAGGTGTTGATTACCCATATACTCGTTATCGCTATTAGTGACTATTGGTGACAATACACTACATAAAGGTATGGGAGTCCACAAACTCCCTTATCCTCTTTTTAATTTTAAACATCTATATTCAAATTATAGTTTTTTTTATTTTTTCAATTTTGAGTTAATGAAAATATCTAGATAATTAAATAACTCAACAAGGAGGATTTTTTCATCTCTAAGCCCTTACAACCTAAATAGGTCAAATTTTATGTCAGTCTTCATCTTAAGCCTTTTAGATCCAATAGTGAGGTTCATTTTGTCCTAAGGGATCATTTTCAAAATTTCCCCCACAAATTCCTCATGGTGATTTTTTTCCAAATCCTTTTTGAAACCCTAAATATATTAAAATAATAAAAAATACATGTAAAAACTAAATCCTTAAATTTGTATTCTATCAACTTTCATAACATATCCTATACCTTAAAATATCTCAAGAATTTGTTATGCACATAGATATAGTCCAAGGGGGCATGAATCAGTGTATGCCAAATTTAACTTCAAAGCTGAAAGAAATATTAATACCATTATTCCATCTCACATTATCATTAAAACAACTATGCAAGTGATAAGAACAACCACACATCAACACAAAAGGAAACCAAATTTACATAGAAACCCAGAAGGGAAAAACCACAATCAGAAAAGTTGCTTGGATTTACTGCCCAAATGTGACCTCACAAAATAATAATGAACTTACAATGATTTTGCTAGCACCGACCCACATGAATTTCAACCTAAGGAGACACCAATATCCAATAGTATTCATAGGCCCACAAACCTATAGGAGACACCAATCCTCCTAATCAAAAGAGTCGAGTGCCAACTTAGGTAATTAGGTTCAAACATTGAGTACATATAGGAGAAACAAAATATATATCATGCGAAGCTTCTAAGATAAAACTACAATATTAGCTAGATTTGATCTACTACAAAGCATTCTCATAGTGTGTATAGAATATACATTAGAGTTCCCGAACTCCAGAACATGTATACTTATCTATTGAGTACACATATTGCACATATTTTTCCACTTCTCTACAACACTCACATTAAAATGGAATTGAATGGCAATATATATGCATTCCAATGTTAATTACACGAGGTGGATAGAAAGTTAGAAGTGATAGAATAGTCATTATGTTAGTTTGTTGACTATATAGATGTTCCTATTGGTTGTGCTAGAGAAGTGTAGTGTGCACTAGTTGGAGGAATAATGTGAAAATAATTTGGAGCTAGTTGAGTTCATATTGGGTAATGCATAGAGGGATAATAGTCCTAGTGTAACATGTAGTCGACTTTGTCCTAAAGCCAACATGTTACACCAAGAGTAAGACCATACTATGCATTACCCAACACTAACTCAACTATTCCCAAACTATCTTCACACGCTTCCTTCAACTAGCACACATTACCCTTCTTTGGTAGAACCAACATGAGCATTTACATAGTCAACAAACTAGCACAATAACTACTCTATCACTTCTAAGTTTCTATCCACAATCAAATATTATGAAACTTGGATATAACTTGCTTCATGTGTAACTTCACTCTCAAACCACATCATAATTACCAACTATGGTACCAAAAGATAGGACAATACAAAAAATTATGAATATTGTCTCTAAGAAATAGACCTCATAAACTCACCACAAATACACTAAACAACCAAGAACAAATGATACTGGTGCATGATGATAACAATAAGAGAGCTATACAAAATATCTAGAATTTGTCGTTCAATGTTCTCAAACACTCTAGAATAACACAATCTCTTTGACATCAATAAAAATAATATGTTCAACAATCTCTCCCTTTGACATTGATGGTAAACAACAAAATGCTCCCACTATGACTAATGCTCCATTCTCTGTCTAAATCTTCTCTCTAAATAATTCTAGCTCTCTCTCTCTCTCTCTCTCTCTCTCTCTCTCTCTCTCTCTCTCTCTCTCTCTCTCTGACATCAACAGAAAATGAACACTTATATTCTTCCTCTAAGAATTTTTCTCCCCCTATATGATATATGTTATGTATTTGTTACAATCTACACATCAACACAAGACCACATTCATTTCTTGCAATAGGGAGTCAACACCCCTGAACCTATACTTCCTCTTGAGTTAAGAGGATATAGATCTCACTCCCATCTTCTATCTAAGATACTTAACTCTATTATCATACTCCCTTTTTTGTACCATGGCCAAATTTTATTTTTGTATCCAAAAAGACAGTCTATTTCTTTGATCACAATTAGGTTATCACTTTATGTCGTACATTTTTCCACAACTAGCTTGCCAACACTTGGATCTCCAATTTTATGTTCTTCTGTATTGGGTGAATAATTGTAGCCTTTGTCACCTAATATACTACTCTTCTCAATTTTTGAATATAATGCAGTATGATAAATCATTGATATTTCAAATTTACGTTTATTTTTCTTCCTTTTCCACACCTTCTTAGACTCATTTATATGATCAACAAAGGTGCTTTCTTTCCTATCCAATTTAGAATTCTAAAGAAAACTACTTCTACAATGCCTTACAAAATATCCAAAATTGTTTCACTTGTAGCTTATAACATCAAAAAATGGCTAAAAAGTATTTATGCTCACAAGGTAATTCTTTCTTGTAGGGAACCATCTACAATGTACCACCTTACATCCAAAATGATTACAATAAAAACAACAATAAGAAAATAAATGATTGAACTTTATATAATGTGCATGCTCTAAATTTTACTTTTATGTTCTCTTCTTATATTAGTGAGATTGAATCATCCTCCTTGCTATCCTCAATCACCTTGGACTAATCAAATCTTGAACTTTTGGAGCCATTCTCATCCAAATATTCTGCAATTTTGTTTTCAAGATGCTTAGTAACTTTACTATCCCAATTTTTCTTAAATCAAATATCAGTCTTTATATGCAATGATCTCTAGTTCTTTATGATCTCATATAGGATCTTAATAATTTTTCCAAACTTTAATTTCTTTCTTAGCTAACTATTTTCTTTCTCCAAATCCTTTATTAAGGATACAAACACTTCCACTTCAATTCTTTCATAGTCCTTCTCTTTGGCCTTTAATTTTTCTATTATGATGTCGTTTATTGATTTTTACTTCTTCCAACTGAAATTTGAAATCTATGATTCACTTCTCTATTTTTTTTTTAGCTTTAATGTCATCTAAAATTTGTAATCTTTGTTTCATAATTTTTTCATAAGATTCTTGATCTCCCTATGATCACAATGATGTTCTTCCTTGAGGTCTTCTTCAGTTTTTTCTTCCCCATCTCCATTTTTTTTTGCATCACCATCTAGGGTTTCTATCACCATAAATATAGATGCTTGATTTTTACTTTCACTTTCAAAGGTACATAGATCATACTGATTATATGAGTAGCCATCTTCTTTAAATTATAGAAGCCATGCTTATAAAAATTCCTATTTTTATGTTGTGACTCCTTGTCATTACCTATTTTAAAAGAACAATTTGAAGGGTAGCTTACCTTTATGCTTGTCGAAACCTCTTTTTAACTTTCTCACAAAGTTAGTTTCTTTCAGATCTGAATCATCAATGAAGTCTAAGTCTTCATTCTCATATGTAGTTAGTATCCCATTCCACTCATGTCCATTGTCAAATTATTCAAATATTTGTATTTTTCTATCATAGAAAATAATTAATTTCATAAAAAATCACATCTTTACAAAAATAAATTTGGACAACCATTTAAATTAATAACATAAAAAATGACATAATCTCCTTGTATTTACCCCTTTAAAAGAATAATTTGATTGAATTTAAAATGAAAGAGATAAAGTTTATTATTATCACTTTAATATTTCCAATCGGTTTAATTTTCTTGTTCAACAAGTTGCTCCCTCTCTTGGCACAAATTGTAGGCAAGATCAACAAACTAGGTGTAGACAACCTTTGTGGCAAATTAATCATATGGGTCGATGATACCCTCCTCATCAACATGTTTTGAAGATAAATACTAATGGGTCTTCTAGGGGGAACCCTGGTCATGTTGGTGTTGGTGGGGTGGGGAATGATAGCTCTGGTCTTGTTTAGTTTATATTTTTAATTTATAAAGGTTTTTATACAAATAATTATACAAAGGCTCTTGTAATTTTGTATGCCATGGAAAGAGGTTGTTTTCTTGGATGGAAAATGATTATTTATGAATTTGATTCACAAGTGGTGGTGACTCTAACAAATGAGCAACATGTTGATGATGTTAATTGGCGCTTAGCCTTGGTTATTAAACATATTTTATAGTTGTGAAGGTTTTTGGAATTGGTTACTTTTACTCACATTCGTAGGGAGTGGAATGGAGTAGCATATCAATGCAATCAATGAGAGTGTTAACTATCAAGTATTCAAAGGGATCCTAGAATAACCAAAACATATGATAAGTTATTGGTCAATGGAAAACCATTGTCTTCTTATAAATTTTCTATTTTTTGACCAATTTTTTTCCAAATATGAAATGGTGACATCCATTGGGTGCTCTTCAAGATGAGACACTTAGTGAACCTCATAATTAGAAACATATTTGTCTTTTTCAACATAACCTTGAGAATTTAGTTTCTACTCGATTTATGGGAAATAAAATTATAAGTGGTTATAACTTCTCACCCAACTCTACATTGCGAGAAAAATCATCTAAAGTGTCCTTGGGCCTGTTGAAGGTTGGAACCCCACAAATGGATAACTTCTCCCTTTGATGAATTTTGAAGAACTTTTAAACGAACATAGGATTAATTTCCAAGGATATTTCACTTTATGATGAATTTTTGACCATTGATATAATTGATTTAAAACCTAGAGGACTTAGAAGAACTTAAAAACATTACAAGGCAAGCTAAATCCCAACAAAATCACAGGGTCCTCATTTTACCAAAAGAAAAATAGAACATGTGAAAAGACACAATAAATAATAACCAAATAAATCAAATAAATGATTTTGAATACTTTAAGATTAAAGAGAGTATAAACATAGAATTTATAAATCTACAATGTAAATTAAAATTTCTTTAAATATTAACTATAGAAAGACATGACTATTTTCAAAGAAAAACTTGGTTTATCTAAGAAAATCAAAGTCTGTGTAATTGATACATCCTTGAAATATAATTTATACTTATATTAATCTACATATGATTATCTACCCTTTTAAGCCTCCTTGGATATTTCCTTGTTGCCAATTAGGTGTCCATAGTGTAATGCCCCACCAGGAAACCTTGAAGGGATAAAGCTAAAACACAAGAATATAGAGTAAATATTTTTAAAAAAATAATTAAACACAACATCATGATACAATGAGTTATCATAAGTTCAGATAACATAGTGGAAGACTTAAATAACACCTCAAGAGTTTCCCAATGTGATTACTTAATTCAACACTTAACTCAACTCACGCTAATTAATCCAATTAAGTTGATTAACTTAATGACAAGATAATACTTTAAACAAGGATAAATTCATTCGGTAAGTTAAAACTATAGATAACATGATGAGTTCATCCATTAAGGTTAAAAATATAAATAACATGATTAAGTTCATCCATTACAATTTAACCATACATTACCTTCAATCTTACATTAAAACATATGTCATGCATCTAATCTCATTACATACTTAAATTGCATTATAAACTAATGAATACTTTCAATTATTCAAATGTACGTTCTTCATGATCCAAATTACTGCATTTAATAAGATGACTACATACATGCATTTAAGATTAACATTATCTAATCCACATAATACATTTAAACCATAATGCCATCCATACATGCTAAAAAAGATGAAATAGAAGAACACAAAACACCACATAACACCAAAATGATATTGGAGTTCACCCCTAGTGGGCTACATCTTCCGGTCTTCTCAACTTCAAGACCCCTTTAATAAATAATTGGGTGAAGAATACATAAGGTTCACATAATTTACATCTTGTCATCAAGGCATACATAAAACAATAATACACACGACCATATCGGTCCAATAGATACATGAATGATCCCTAAATAGGAAAAGGATCCAACTGAACATGATAAGAAGCAAATACAAAGATCAACTAGAGCACCCATGAGACCAGGTCTTCACTACCCATCATAAGCAACCCATGGTCTAACATGAATATCAGGTTCTCACAAGGGCATAAATAACAAGACAACTCCACAATAGTGCTCCTATCAAAGACAACACAAACAACACACTAGTGAACATAAGGGACAAGTGTCATCACATAACTTGGTATGGTTACCATGGAAGGCCTCCATAGGTCCCGACCCCATCTACTAGGTTACCCTATCAACCTATCCCGAACCTCTGGCCCATACAAGTCTCATGTGGACCCAACACATCCTTTCATGAGGACAAGGTTGTTGGTTTTCCATTTCAGGCCTACTCACTGCATGCTGAGTCTGTACTAGCCCTCATCCCATGCGTGAGGCACAATTATCTTACTTAGTGTTTTCATTAACTAAACTCTCTAATATGCTATTAGGTTATCACTTATTTAGACACACTTTAAATGGGTTACCCTACAACCACTTTGGGCGTGGCCCCCACTGGAAAGCCACTTTCCCACATGACACTAGACCATAATCAAATGAACTCCTAAACCAAGGAATACACCAGGACAAGATTACAGAGTTCAATACGGTAGGAATACCCACTTGGCCAAACAAGTCTTCATACGAGGTGCACTGATTGATGGTACTCTGACTAGGGACATGACCGGCTATGGTCAACCACATACCGACATTTCAACACTCGCATAAAGGACATGACCGGATACAAAACCATCACATGAAAACAATCCAAAACTCAAGAGCAAGGACATAAGAAGGTACCCAAATCAACATACGACAATATCCAACAATCACAATCAGGGACTTGCTATTTCTTAATCAAATGCAAATACAAAAAATTAAACATGTATAGGCATAAATCGGAAAAGACAATCTTCCTCCATACTGTTTAAATGCTACAATCGATCCAGTTTTCTAATTGTTCTAATTTGATTGCGAATTGTCTACTTTTTCTAGGTACATGTCGCTCATGGTTTACTAACTCACTATAGTTCGTTTTGCATCATAAAAATAACATAAATACGTCATCATGATTTTTCAAACCAAAACATTACTATAATTAAATAAACATTAATCAACAAAAATAAGATATTTATTCTTCAAAATAAAACATCATTCTCATACTTGTTCCAAACAATTTATCTAAACTTATCCTTTCCAAAACCGAGATACACTTTCCCGAATATGGAAATATACATTAAAAAGAACTAGGGTAGATAATTATTTCCCAATGAAATAAAATTTAATCTCAGGAATTTCCAAACTTAAATACTATTTTAATTCCCAAGAATTTAACAAATAATATAATATTTATTTTTAAAAAATGGCTGCAAAAAATCGGTTCTAGGAAAATTGGGTTGCAGAAAATCTCGACTGCAAATTGGAAAGGAACAAGGTAGAATAAATCTAATATAATCGCCAAGCACTCTCTTGGGCTAACAGGACAACCCCAAAACTTCACCCATTTTAACAAGGTAGGATCTGCAAACAGATTTGAGGTCTTAAAATCCTGTGCTACGAGGGCAAATTCCATTCCGATTTCTTTGAATCAAAGGTGCAAGGAGGTGGCTAGGGTTAATAGGGGTCCTCCAATCAGCTTTGTGGCTTTGAAATCTCAAAATATTAATCATACTCCCACCACGTGAATCTTTGGGTGGGAAAGGAATCATTAGAACCCTAGAGCGGCTCTTGGTACCCATCACAAAATAGGAATGGGGATGGCCAATAGGTGGCCTCCACAAAAGTCTTCACCTCCAGGCAATTTTGTCACCACTGGAGCGAATTTGACAAAATTAGGAGAAAAATGGATTAGGGTGGAGCCCTTGGCAAAACCCCATATGAACCCTCCATGGGTTTACATCCCAAAAAACAAAAGATGGATATGCAGAGAGGAGAAACAAGCAAAAAATTACTCCAAACGGGACCAAAAAATGATTATTATCAACAATCAATACACATATAACCTTTGGGAAGAATATATGAGATGGGGGTTGTTTGGAAAATGGTATGGATATGGCGTCTCCTCCTAGGAAATAATCCAGTGGCTGGTTTCGACCACCAAGGGACAGGTAAGTATCACAACCCTAGAGGATAATTTTCTGTTTATTCTCTACAATTCATTAGAACTAAAGGAAAATTTACTCAATAATCAAACTTGTTTCTTCAAAGGTTACTACTTTTCCTTTTTTAAATGGAGGCAAAATTTCTCTCCTAAAATATTTGAGAACTGCTTAGTTCCTAGATGGGTGGAATTGCCAAAACTCCCAGTTAAACTTCTTAACGAGCATTGCTTGATTAGAATAGGGGATTCATTGGGTGGTTTTGTAGGTTTTGAAAAAAATTATAGAAACTCTGCTACAACCAGAATAATGGCTAAATTGCAGGTAAAAGAAGTAATCCTGTAACCTATTAAAATAATAACTAACCATTTGATGTATGTGGTAAGACCGGAGATATATAAGGGCAGGATGGATCAAATTGATGTAATCTTACCCTGCCTAACCCTCCCCAACCTTAAACATCACAATAAAAATAAATAAATAACATCAGAGGAAATGATAAATGTCACCCTGAGCATGACTAAAAGTGGCGAAGTTAGGGAAACACTTAGGGAGAGAAAAACTACGAACACAAAATCAACAAACATAAATGCAGAGAGCAACCCAGAAAAAATCCACTTCCAAGAGAAACCCCAACCCTAGAATTGGAGGAAGGGGAAATAGATTGTAGCTCTGAGAGTGCATCTGAAATCCCATCACTAATGGACCAAGACATTCTGATCCCTCCTATGGGTGACCAAACCCTCCTTAAATGGTGCATGGAGGCTCACTCCAGTGAGAATACAAATGTTGATTGTTATTTGAAAACAGAACATAGCCAGGAAAAAGGTTATCCAAACAGAGAACACACATGAAATCGGTGTCTCTAACTTACCACCTATCACCCCCCTATTAATCAATTCAGAGGAAACAGAGGTTGAGTATGCCGGGAGAATCATCGAGGAGAATAAAATCATTTTGGAGTATGTGGAAAATGAAACAGTAAATGACTTGACTGATTCCTTTATAAATGAAGTAGCGGATGAGGAGGGATTGGATTATCAGAAAAGAATACTAATGTTAGGTCTACTTGAAGGGAAAATTTCAAAGGCCAAAATTTTAGAAGTCGAAGCCTCTATGGGTAACAGGGAAGAGGAGTTGCGCTTAGCAGAAACACTAGACATTATTGATTTCCCGGATTGTGCAAAAGAGGTAAAAAGAAGAGGTAGGAAATAAATAGTAGAACTCATTAGTAAAGCGGGCAAGGCTAAGGGCCAAACTACTTTAATTAATCTCTTTCATGCAGGGAGGGGGAAGATCCTTTCTAGGGAGAAATGAATCTCTTTACATGGAATGTTAGGGGCCTGAATGCCCATAACAAGCAACGTATCTTAAAACGCTGCATAACTAAATTTAACCCAGATATAATTATGATACAAGAAACCAAATTAAGCAAAGATGAGTTAGAAATATTTGCCAAAAAACTAGGTATAAGGAGTTTGGAAGGCTCCCCAACCAATGGGGCTTCATGAGGGTTAGCAGTAATATGGGATCCCAGGATAGTGGTCTTTAACCTTCTTTATAAGACCCCAAACTGGCTATGTGGTAGGATCAATAATACAAAGAGTAATTTAAACTTTGTCCTATTCAATATCTATGGAACTATTCAAAATAAAGACAAAAAGAAAATATGGGATGAGATAGAACACTTCCTTACCTCTATCCCAAATCAATTATGTATCATTGGAGGTGACTTCAACGCCATTATTGACCCATTAGAAAAATGGGGGGACATTAAAAGAGTCAACCAGGCCACCATTGATCTCAGAGATTGGATATTCAACTGCAACCTCATGGAGATTAAAATAGAAACAAACTCGTTCACATGGAATAATAGAAGGAAAGGTTTTTGTAATATTGCAGAAAAGTTGGACATATTCTTTATAAGAGGAAATCTTGCCAACATTTCAAATACTTTTGAAGCAAAAATCCTTCCTCTCTCTAGTACAGACCATTTCTTGGTCCAACTTTTCATCTCTGAATCCATCCCTTCCTCTAAAAGCCCTTTTAGATTTGAATTAATATGGTTAAAAGATGAAAACATTTTAGAAATTAATAGAAAAATGGTGGATGGAACTTAGAGTTATAGGCTCTAAACCCTTCAAATTAATCACTAAATTAAAATCAGTTAAACAAAATCTAATAGCCTGGAATAGAAATCAGTTTGGGAACCTCTTTAAGAAAAAAATTGAAATTGAGGTAGCTCTAAATGAAGTGAATGAAGAGGTCATTAGGTCCGGGATGGATAATAACCTCTACATGAAGGAAAAATCCTTATTAACAGTATATGAGTAAACCTTGGCCAGAGAAGAAATCTTTTGGAAGCAAAAGTCCAAAGAAAATTGGTTGGAGTCTGGTGATAAAAACACCAAGTTCTTCCATAATAGTACTAAGCAGAGGAGACTAGTTAATAGAATTACTAAAATTAAAACCAAGTCTGGAGCTCCCAGCTGCAGCTCGGATGTCATAGGTACAGAAGAAATTGAATACTTTATGAACATCTTTAACAATCAGGATGACTCTAGATTACCCTTGCGGAATGAAGTACTCAAGAGCATTCCGAAGATAATAAATAATTATCATAATCAGTTATTAAACGCTAAATAATCTAAGATAGACATTGAGAAAGCCATTTTGATAGTTCTGATACTTAATATAAGTACAAATCCAATAGCCAATAAGATGAGGGGGGGGGGGGGTGAATCATACAAACTTAATCTTCCATAAAAACATCAGATTCAACCTCGGTAACATATATATCAGTAATATAACCAAAACTGTTAAACATGCAAACTCAAAAGCATATAAACATCATAAACCTCATAACACTAGATCTAATGTGGAAACCCAAATAGGGAAAAACCACAGTGGGATTTCGGACCCACTAAGAAATATACTCTTCTAGAGTATGCTCGGTTAAAAGCAAATCCTGTTAAAGATTACAAACACATTGCTAGATGTGACCTGGTTAAGGGATTTCCCTCAGATCTGTTAGGATCTTCACCTTGTTAGAAGTGACCTTGTTAAAGGACTTCAAACACTCAATCAAAATGTCACCTTGCTAGAGGGTTTTACAAATAAGACTGCTAAGTCCACTTGGTTAAGAGATTTTCTGTCACTTTCACAAAATAACAGTAATAAAAATCTATCTGAAACTTCACATCTAAAATGCTAAAGCAAATTCCTATTTGTTCAATACAATCTAGACATAGAACTAATCTTGTCTATCTGTTGGGCTTCTATACTCTGTTATTCAAACAAGTCTTCAAGCTTCTATGCTCGGTAATCACTATGTAGCATCCCTGTGCATACACTTGCCTGCATACATTGTTTATCAACAGTTTCCTATTTATAAACAATTAGGTAACCGCTTAATCTCCTTGATCACACTTCCCATGATCAATCATAGCCATCAGATCTTCAATCTTGTCCAGGTTCAATGCATCTTTCGATCTGAAATTTTTTTACCCCGCCTTGGAACTTGCATACATTTCTTGGAACTTGTGCCAGGGTATTGCGTTTCAATCTGCGCTGTAGATCTTTAGGCCGACTTTCCATTGCCTTAGATTCATTAACAAACTTCATCCACGGCTCACCAATCATTTAATCAGTTCCAGCTCATCAGCTTCCTTCATTAAATAATGCATGCAAACATTTAATGCATTCTGTTATAGCTCGGTTACAACTCGGTAGCAACTCAGTTATAATTCGGTGAATACTAAACTTCACTCGGTAGACATTCCTCCTTCATTAATCGATAGCGATAACCTTAGGGTTTACTGACTAGGTTCTTTGCTTAGTAACATAGTATAGTATTAACCTTTACAATTTACAACATATGTATGATGTTAAAATAATCTAAACATCATGATCTCATCATTGTCTGACTCGGTAGTAGTTGCCCATTGAATACCTTATTCATCCCCTTATTCATCATATTCTTTCCTGTGTCTTTTACCGACATCTTTATACTCTTTTAAATCATACTTCTCAAGATATGGCAACATCATACTAAATTAGAAAATCAATTTCTTGACATCAATGACAAAATAATAATATCAAGATAGTAAACATCTTTAATTAGTTATATCCATAATCATCAACAACCTTCTCAATATCCTTATGAAATCCCAACAATCTTTCATTGTCTGTTATAATGCAATATTGCCAACACATTTTCCAAATGAATCCAGACGAGACCCCTGGGCCTGATAGATTCCCGACAGCCTTTTTCCAGAAATGCTGGCACTTCATCAGGGATGAAGTTTCAAGGCATTAGAAGGAATCAGGAATTTAGGGAAGATCCTTAAGGAATTAAATAACACATTCATAGCCTTGATACCAAAAAAAGACAGAGCTGAGAGTTTTGAAGAATTCAAACCTATTGCTCTATGTAACACATTATACAAGCTTCTCACTAAAACCATAGCCAACAGAGTTCACAATTTGCTCCCCTTGGTAATTAGTGAGGAACATACATGTTTTGTTCCAGGTCGCTCAATCTATGATGGAATCATTATTGCCCAAGAAGCGATACATACAATTGAAAATAATAAACACCCAAGTATGGTCATCAAACTAGACATAAAAAAAGCCTATGATAAGGTTGACTGACACTTCTTATGCAAATGCCTTGAAGCTTTTGGCTTTGCTAAACAATGGATCAATCTTATATATGAATTTATATCAACACCAAAAATGTCAATCCTCATTAATGGGGCCCCAGTTGGTTTCTTCAATACCTCCAGGGGACTAAGGCAAGGAGATCCGATCTCTCCCTTCCTCTTTATATTAATGGCTGAGTCCCTTGGAAGACTATTGAATACTGAAAGAGATCAATCATCTATTCAGGGAATTCACATTACTAGTGGCTTGGAAGTAACCACACATCAACAATTTGTGGACGACACTATGCTCTTCAGACAAAGTAGTGTTCACAAAGCCAATGCCATTAAACAAATTCTTCAAACCTACTCAATGGTGTAAGGACAAGAAATCAATACCTCAAAATAAAACATTTTCTTCTTCAACACTGAAGAGAAACTAGCAGACAAGATTTGCAAAATCTTAAAATTTAATAAAGGCATAATGCCATGCAAATACCTGGGCACCCCCCTGGACAAAGGGTGTAGATCTTCAAATCTATGGGATCAAATCATAGCAAAAATAAAAAATAGAATCACCTCATGGAGTGGGAAATGACTATTATCAGTTGACAAGGCTATGATGATAAAATCAGTATTATTGGCTATGCCCATTTGCCAACTCTCGTGTATAGACCTCCCTTTAGCAAAAAAGAATGAAATTAATAAACACATTAGAACCTTTTTCTGGCAGGGAGCTAGTGAGAAATATGGAAAGCCTTTGATGGCCTAGGACAAAATCTGCAAACCTAAAGAGAAAGGGGACTTGGGGATTAAAGATTTGATACTACACAGCAGAGTCTTTGGGGCTAAATTGGTATGGAAAATGCATAACAATCCCTATTTAAAATGGGCCAGGATCCTATACAACAAATATCTCCATAACAACGATCCAACAAGCATCTTTAGAGTTCTTTCACCACCCAAGGGATCCAGAATATGGAATTTCATGATGGATTGCATGGAATTAGTATCAAAAAAACTAACGTGTAATCTAGGGAATGGCAAGAAAGCACTATTTTGGTCAGACTCCTGGGGAGGTTACCCTGCACTAGGCAAAAATAACAAATTTGACACTTCTAGGGTTATCTTGGAAAGACTATGGGGAGATAAGGTTGCTGATTATATTGAGGAAAATTCAGTAGAGGGTATTAAAGTGTGGAGGTGGAAACAATTTGATAATTTGGAACTTTTAGCCCATGAAGTAAGTAAATTGGAAAAAGTACTACTTCCCAGGAAAATCTCTTTGGGTAAGGATGAGGATGGAGTAATCTAGGCAAGGACTAAGAGTGGCATGTATAGCACAAAATAAGGCTACAACATTCTTATTGAACAAGGGCATAAAACTGCTAAGGACATTCCATTAAAACTTTGATGGGACAAAAGATGCCTCCCCAAAGCAGAGCTATATGCTTGGCTTGCATTACATAACAAAGTTCTAACTGCTGACTTATTCAGAAAAATGGGTTAAAGAAAACCAAGCAGATGCCCACTATGTGAGAAGGCTGAGGAATCAATCAATCATCTCTTACTTACTTGTGAATACTCTCATAATTGCTGGAGTTGGCTTAGGAAACAACTAAATTGGAACTCCCCCATCCCAGAATCAGTCATAGCCATGTTTTAGGCATGGCCCATCATGAACAAAGGAAGCATTTATGATGGACTTTGGGTGGCAACTCCCTCAATGCTTGTTTGGGAGCTTTTGAAAGAAAGAAATAGGAGAATATTCAGAGAGGACAAGTTGGAGTGGCAACAACTCACAAACAAGGTTGAGACGCCCATTATAGAGTTAATTAACAATCACTCCATGAAGAACCATAAAAATTTGGAAATGTCACAATGGGATGATAAAATGAGATTAAAATGGATCGGCCTAAAGATTCCACTGCTTGTTGGGGATGGTCCTATTAGAGCTATTCATAAGCGCATAGACTGCAAGTGGATGTCCCCAATTGAGGGATGGGTTAAACTCAATTTCGATGGAGCATCTAGAGGCAATCCAGGTGTGGCAGGCATTGGTTGCTGCATACATAACTCAAAAGGAGAAGAAATAGAAGCTTTAGCTCATCCTTTGGGACTCAGCACAAATAATGAAGCTGAACTCAGAGCTCTTGAGGAAGGAGTCAAATTATGTAAAATCTTGAAAGTTAACAAAATCAACATAGAAGGAGACTCCGCCATCATCATCATCAATGCCCCCCCAGAAAGGAGTCATGCCCAATTAGAAACTCAATTCAATCCTTCAAAACATTCTCAGTTTGGTCCAATCCTTTGAAGGAATAACCTTCAATCACATATATAGGGAAGGTAACTCCAGGGCAGACCATCTTGCAAACCAAGGTGCTGATGGTAAATCGAGTATCTACATAAGGCCTGGTTACTCACTTCTAAATTGATCCCTCAACAATCAATAGCAACAAGGGATGACTAATAGAACCAAAAAATTGCTATAGAACCTACAAAGTAATCACTTTAATTAAAAGAAAATCATAATCCTTAACTAAAAACCCTGTAGTTAAGCAATCAAAAGGTCCCTCTACACATAACACCTAGATAGCATATAAACTCAATATATGTAATGACATTCATCAATGGATAATAATCATTTCCCCATGAAAGTAAAAATCCGAGGAAATTGAGGTGCCATTTAATCACCTTGCCGACCTCACATCACATGAAATCAAAAACCAATCTTATCATCATTCTACCAAGACACATGAAGGTGTACTAATATGATCACTTTTATGGGCTAACGGGAAAGATCTATCTAAATCATAATTACAATTGTCATAAAAAGAGAGTCTATTATTTATTACAGTATCTAGAAACTTCACCTATCTTAATAAAGATAGACATTTCTATATTTACTTATGATAGACTCTTGCTAAAATAATTCCCTCTGTTATCAGCCTCTGAAACTAAAGCCATGGATACCTCGGTAAGACTGAAAAGCCTAAAAAGACAAATGGCCTTCATTGGAGAAATCTCAAG
Source organism: Cryptomeria japonica (assembly GCF_030272615.1). NCBI lineage: Eukaryota > Viridiplantae > Streptophyta > Pinopsida > Cupressales > Cupressaceae > Cryptomeria > Cryptomeria japonica. The sequence continues at coordinate 596,824,574 of NC_081414.1, forward strand.
GGATAGGTTGAAAAGGATCATCAAATTTCCTCATGAGTTGGTTATGGATGTGGTAGAATGCATCCTTGGCGAGGAATTTTTAAATAATGAAGACATAACCAGAGCCAACAATGACATTGCGGCCATGTTTTTAGTGGTCATGATGTTTATCGAAAAAGATAGGGACAATAAAGCGAGCCTATGCAGGGCAATATTCAAGGCCTATATTATGGTTGAATTGGATAGAGTCATGGTCAATACCAGCAATGAGATGACCATCCCCAGGCCCTCACAATATGACATTATGATCTTAAACAACAATCTGGTTCCTAGAAAGCCGATACTAGTTATTGAAGACCACGGGGCCTTCAATGCAAGGAGGGAAGAGATACAAAGAAGCTTTTCAATTTCTCCTCAATCTGTTCCACTTTCGTGCACCTAAGAAGGCATCATGGTTTAAAGACTACCTCAAGATTTAGGGCATCGAGATCGAAGGGGAAACTGACTCCCTAGAATCTTCAGAAGAAAGTTGATATCTTAGGCAAGCCCTCTTTGTTACGCAGTTTTTTGGGTTATACAGTGTATAGCTAGGGCTTATGGTTAACGCAACATAGTTTATAAACTCTCTTTATATTAAATAGAGGTATAGTATAGCTAGAAGGAGATCCTCCCAATAGATTGTTATATATAAGATACATATGCAATCAAATGAAAATACAACAATACTAGAAAAATCTGAATTAAAGTATGGTTAAATATAAGTATATATAGCGTTGTTGAAGTTTTATACAGTTTGTGGCAAATGTATGTGCCCTGATTATAGGCAGGAATGACGCATATGGCAAAGCACAACCCTTATTTCTAATAGCTAGTTTAGGTTTAAATTTGCTAACCCTCTCTATGGAAATAAATTTGGCATTAAAATTTCAATACTTAACAATAGAGTACTTCAAAAGCAAGAGCAGCTCCTGATAACTATCTGTAAGGAATTAATGGGTAATGTGAGGCACCCACAATAGGTAAGCTAATGCATAACACTTACCGACAGAGCACCCCGCATACACTAGCTTACTTATTAAATATACAAATATATATATATATATATATATATATATATATATATATATATATATATATATATATATATATATATATATATATATATATATATATATATATATATATATATATCCGTGTGTGTGTGTGTGTGGATACACACACACACACACATAAAGTTATAAATATGTATATATATTTATGTATGTTTAGGCATATAAATAAAAATAGAATTTATCTTACATATTAATTCATAACTCTATGTGTTGTCATAATGCAATTTGCTCTCTTGTCGTGACTGCCTTTAGGCACTCTGTGGCCTTAATGAATAATCTGATCTAGTGGTAACCCATCAAGGCTGGTTGCTCCCCTCACGGTCATTAACAATATGGGAAATGCATTGACAAGAAGGATAGCACAAGAGATTATAAGATAATACTAAAATCTAGGCACTAAATAATCATCATTCAAAGATATGCATACTTGTCAGGAAACTGCCAAAACAGGGCAAGTCAGAACCCTATTTTCAGCTACCTAAGATCTACAGGGCTGGATTCCCTATCAAAGTCGAGGTTGTGTCATTTAGGGACTAGGAAATAGGACAGGTATACTCCATGCAGGATATGGCCTATTGAAAGGCTCGGGGTGGCTATTACATTAACTCTTAATATTGCATACGAATGTTGCCTGCTGTTATTTAAAGCAAATCAGTTTGGAAGGTTCTATGTTCCCTCTACTATAAAGCACTATCTGAAAGCAAGTTAGCTTAATTGTGATTATTTCCTTTAAAATTTTTGTGTTAAAGGGAAGATATGAGGTCCTTTTATCCTAAAGTCAATGCAAAATGGAGATATCCTGATGGGTTGATTTTAGGATACAAGACTATGCATCCTCCCCTCTGTTTCTAATATCGACTTTGTGCAGTTGGCTTGGAAGGAAGGAGACAAATTTATGATTGACCTATTTATGTTAGGTAATGCATTTCTCAGCAATGTTCGAACTGGCTTCACTGGTATTTATTTGTGAGATAAGGATGTTTTATCCTTTCACATAAAACATATATTCGATAATAGAATTACATATTCCTAGGATATCAATTAGGATTTAGTTTTAACAATTGCATTCGATAGAAGGATATGTGTTTGGTGCTTTGGTTTTTTATATGGATCCATTCACCCTTCACCCTTGGAAGATTGAGAAAGAAAGCAAGCACCAAGGCACCAGGCAGAAGATAAATAATTAATTCCACAACAACAACACTGAGGAAAGATTTAACACAATGGGTATTGTGTATTTGTAAACTGGTTGGCCAAGCCTAACTGTATATCAACAAAATGGCAATTAATGTAAACTCATATGCTAGGAAGAAATTCCTTGGGCGAGACTGGAGGTTTTCTTACCTTGGTTCTTTCCTACCAGTGCCCACACTGAACTGAGGTGTAACTTTTTTAATTCAATAAAAATATTGCGGCTATGGCCTATTACCTATCAAAAAAAAAAAAAAAATTATTTTTCTAATATTTTCCAAATAATATAAATATTATTTCATTTCTCTCAAATTTACTAAATAACATAAATTAATTTCACCTTCCAAAATTTATCAAAAAACATATGATAGAGACTTCTGAAATATCCCCATAGCATATATTAATTTTCTTGACGAATTATATTTAAAGAAATAAAAATTTAATATAATTAAAACATATTTTAAATTAATATTAAAATGTATATATTAAAAAAACTTTATATTAACGCATTTTTATGCGGGCCAAAGCACCCACAAAAATAGAAAATGCGGGGGAGGGAGCTGCTACCATACGGTTGGTAGCACTGCTACCATCCCACATGGTGGGGTTTTCCCACCACGTGGGGGAAAAAATCATTTTTTTTAAATATATTTTTTTAAAAACTTTAAAATAGAATGCCCCAAATAAAGCACAGTCACAGACTGAGCCAAAAAATAACAATTTCCAGAACTTCATGGATTTCAAAATATTTACATCTACAAAAAAACCAGACCCAGAAAAGGTAAATTTTTCCCAACCAAACACCATATTTGGCAAAATAAGATTGATTTACACACATTTATTCAACAAATCTGCCAAACCCCAAACTAATTTTCCTATTAAAACTCAATTCTGAGAACATTCAATGGAGTTTTAAACAATCGTTCGTCATGAATAACCAACCCCATTATTTGGTTTAAAAAAAAAAAAAAATCTAAGCAACTCAATTAAATCTGGAGGTTTGGAAAGAAAACAAGGAGGGTTTGAGTTTGAGATTAAACTACAACTTTTCCATTTTTTCCCAAAAAATATGAGATTATCACAAACACAACCAGAAACCTTCAAAATCCAAAAAAGTCTCTATTAAACAAAGAAATCAAAGAGATAAACAAGAATCCTACCTCATTTAGCATTCCTAGGAAAGATTTGATGAAGAGCCCAACCTGCAAGCTCAAGAAATCCTTCTTCCCCCAAAATGCCCAAAATTTCTCCATCCCAAAAATAACTCTCCAAAAATAATCTTTCAAAACTATTTTCCAAACCTAGGTTAAATGGAAAATGTTTGACCAAAATTTTTTTTTTTTTAATTTAAAATATTTTCTTTCAATTAAAATAAAAAATCATTTTTTTCAAACAATTCAAATATGCAACAACTTGCCTTTCTTTTAAAAATTGATTTTCTCAATTAATTGAAACTAACATTTCTATTTCCAAAATGCCAAGGAGGGTAAAATATTTCTATTTTCGAATAAAATTTAATCTTTCCTTTCAAAATTCATAAACTGAATAAATTCATCATTTAAAATTAGCCATTTAATTGAACTTGCTACAAACATGAATAGAGCAATTCTAATAATGATTAATTGCACAAAGGGGTACTATTTAATTTAGTCCCTTAATTTACTAATGTGTAAAAGAACACATTTAATCAAATTAAATACTCAGGATTAAATACTCAATTTTACCACACGCAACCCAAGAAAGCCAAACAAAAAAACAACTCGCATACCCAACCAAAAGGGAAAACTGACGGGCGACTGACGACACTCACTTGAGCATGACAAGGGTAAATCAAGGGTCTTATGACTACCTAATCCAATCTCTAAGGACCAAAGAGGTACACTCAAACCTATGAATCCAGGTGGAGACGAACCTCATACCTATGCGGTACTGTACCTGCAATCTCCTACAACCATGAACCACACATTCATACATATATATTTAACAAAAGTGTTAGCCCAAGATTAATAACACGAATGAGGGGAACAAATAAACTTACATAAGAATCGATGTGAAAACACATTTACAGGTACGCACAATAATCAAATATCTAACTATAACATCACATCATGGTAAATTAACCAAGATCAAACTGGTTTTACAAATCTGATTAGGGCAGGGATACTACATCCTCCCCCCCTAGGCTCCGACTTACTCTTGGAAATCGCAAGGCTAGAAGAAAAACATGCCGCATGCATTAGCCCTGAAACTTACTTAACAAATGTCAAATTGCACATATGAATATTTTCACAAATAAATAAAACATAATTGCTAAATCCTCTACTAATGCCATTATCCATTGGCAAGATACATCTAAATCTAGACATTTCTTATAACATTCTAAGAACTATCCATGATCATAGCAGAGAAATAAGAATTTTCTTCCTTTCATTGCACCAAATTTAAGCATTAAAAGAGGTAAACAATAATTACCATACTCATCTAACAAATATGACAAGAAAATATGCCATCATGATCAATTTCTTTTACTAATCCATCCTCTTCATAAAATTTTATCGCATAGAACTAGCTTCAATTTTCAAATTCTACAACCAAGTTAAGTTTCATGAAATAAGAGCAACATATAAAACACAATTGTTTACACTTGCCAGGCATATAAAAAACTTTCCAATGACTATGTCCCATAACACAGTGACAAGATAACACCATTTATTCCATGATTACACATAATATCCATCCACAAAAATGGAATGCACAACTCAAAAGGCCACATGTGAGCATGTCTAATGCTCAGTCAAAGATAACATGTATGATCAACATCTCTATTCCTGATCTCAGAACAAATAACATGATCATAAATATGCAATATCTCACTCAAAGGCTTGATGGTGCTAGGGCACACCATAGCAGTGTTACCTTCCATACAAGACCCGCGTGAACATCCCTTGTTGCGTCAGGTGGTTAGCCTCCAAGAGATAGTCACCACACATAGGTAGGTAATGGACCCTAGCTGCATCACAGCCTCACATACCCCCATCCTCAAGGTTCCCTATGTCTAGTTCCTCGTATACACTCAACTAAGACCGTCTCATATGTCCTTGGACAGGAATTTACATTTCAACACAAGACTAGCATGCAAAAACAATAAGGATAAACCAATTTAGCCACCAAAATACAGATGAATAAAGATAATAAATCATCAATTCCAACAGTAAGGCAAGAAAAATTCCAGAATTTGCAACACCAAATCAAGTAAGCAAAAGATCGCAAGATCATGGCTAAACTTTTATCAGTTAATACTTAATTAATTTTTTTATTTTCTATTTCAAATCCCTTCCAATACAAGTCTAATAACCAAAATTTTGAGAGTCCAATATGCTGAAAGAATGAATTTTTATTTTTGAAACTTAATTAAATCTTAGGCAACTAGATTTGGGCAAATTTTGCCAACATAACCCCATATAGGGGTGAATTTAACCAAATTTACAAACTAATCTCTCATTCTATGAACCAAATTGAAAACTTCAATCAAGAAATTTTTACAAAAACATAGAGAACTTTCTTCAGGCAAACATAGAATTTTATTTAAAGCAATTCCCAGATCTACTCAAATTTTCCAAAGCACAAACTAAAACCAATTTACTCAAAGATTTGAAGCACAAAATGGAGAAGGAAGATGAAGATTTTATTTCCAAACCAACAAGTCAAACTATCAAACCAAAGATATGATTTTAATTCAGGATTTGTGATCTTCAAAGAGTTTTAAAAAAAATTAAAAAATTCAAAAGCCCAAATCAACCAACCTGTTGTTGCTTTCTTGGAAGAACAAATTGTAGATGAGCAATCCCAAATTTTCCATATGCAATCCTGGAAGAGATTTGTTGAAGAGCCCAACCCGCAAGCTCTAGAAATTCCTCCTCCCACAAAATCTCTCAAGAACATCTTCCAAAATGTCTCCCGGCCATATTTTTCCAACCCTAGGTTAAATGGCAAAGTTTTTGACCAAAAAACTCATTTCTAAATAAAAATACTTTTACACAATTTATTCCTAATTTAGAAAAATCAAAATGCCTCTTCCTCATTTAATTTCTAATTTTCTCAATTTTAACAAAATTAACCTTTATATTCCAAAATATTAATGAGGGTAAAATATTTTTAATTAAAATAAAATCCCCAAATTCATTCTTTCACACTATATCAAATATATTAAACTTGCTTTTCTAATTAAAATTGATTTTCTTAAATAATTAAAATCAACCTTTCTATTTTTTTTTTAAAAACCAAGGGAATTAAATTAACTCTATTTCAATTAAATTTAAATCTTTCCCTTCCAAAAGCATAAACAAAATAAATTAATCAATTTAAAATTAGCCATCTAATCAAACTTGCTACTAATTTGGATTGAGCAATTCTAATTAACGATTAATCGCAAAAAGGGAACCTATTTAATTTAGTCCCTTAATTACAATGTGCAAACACACATTAAATCAAATTAAACATTAAGGATTAATTACTCAATTTAACAACACACAAATATATGCAACCCAAGAAAGCCATGTAGATAGACGACCTGCATACCCACCCAAAGGGAATACCAATGATGACTGACGGCGCTCACTTGAGCATGACTATGGTCAAACAAGGGTCTTACAACCACCTAATCCAAAATCTAAGGACCAAAGAAGTACACTCAAACCTATGAATCTTGGCGGAAACGAACCTCGTACCCATGCGGTACTGTACCTGAAATCTCTTGCAACCAAGAGTCTTACCTGCATACATATATATACTTAATGAAACTGTTAGCCTGAGATTAATAACACAAAATAGGAGAACTAATAAACTTGCATACGAATTGATGTGAAAACCACATTAACATGTATGCACGATAATTAAAACATCTGACTATAACATGATTACATGATAAACTAACCAAGGTCAAACCGAGTTTAGAATCTGATTAGGGCAGGGGTACTACATTCTCCCCCCTAGGTTCCGACTTACTCTTGGAAGTCATAAAGCTAGACAGAGGACATGCCGCACGCATTAGCCCTGAAACTCATTCAACAAATATCAAATTGCACATAGGAATCTTTCCACAAATAAATGAAACATTATTGCTAAATCCTCTACGAATGCCATTATCTATTGGCAAGATACATCTAAATCCATACTTTTCTTAAAATATTCTAAGAACTATCTATAATCATAGCAGAGAAACAATAATTTTCTCCCTTTCATCATACCAAATTAAAGCATAAAAAGAGGTAACTAACAATTACCATACTCATCTACTAATATGACAAGAAAACATGCCATCATGATCAATTTCCTTTACCAATCCATCTTTTCATAAAACTTTATCGCATAGAACTAGCTTCAAAATTCAAATTCTATAACCAAGTTAGCTTTCATGGAATAAGAGCAACATATAGAGCATAATTGCTTACACTTGCTAGGCATATAAGAACCTTTCCAATGACTATGTCCCATAACATAGTGACAAGCTAACACAATTTACTCCATGATTACACATAATAACCATCCACATAACTAGAATGCACAACTCAAAAGGCCACATGTGAGCACGTCTAATGCTCAGTCAAAGATAACATGCACAATCAACATCTCTATGCTTGATCTCCAAACAATAACATGATCATACTATCCAACATCTCACTCAAGGCTCGATGGTGCTAGGGCACACCATAGCGGTGCTACCTTCCATACAAGACCTTCGTGAACATCCCTTGTTGAGTAAGGTGGTTAGCCTCCAAGAGATAGTCACCACACATAGGTAGTGGATCCTAGCTGCATCACAACCTCACATACCCCCATCCTCAAGGTTCCCTATGTTTACTTCCTCATATACACTCAACCAAGACCATCTCATACATCCTCGGAGAGGAATTCACATCTCAACACAAGACCAGCATGCAAAAACAATAAGGATAAACCAATTGAGCCACCAAAATACAAATGAATAAAGATAATAAATCATTAATTCCAATAGTAAGGCAAGAAAAATTCCAGAATTTGCAACACCAAATCAATTAAGCAAAAGATCACAAGATCGTGGCTAAACCTTCAAAGTCAAATAGAATAAATTGCTGGTCCACAAAGAAAAAAATAAGAATATCAATTGCACATAACATCACTATGTGACTAGCATCTAGCCACCAATGAGGAAGGAGAGAACAACCGTCTAGCTATCGTAGTAGCTCATCATGTGGTGTGGCCTATTCATACATCCACACGACATGGTAGTGTTCACCTCGACATCACCCCACATCATGTCATCACGTGGCATGGAAATACTCCAAGCGGAAAAGACACATAATGGATGTATCCCGCATGGTAGTGTACCTCACGGAGAAAACATGCATGCACAGGTCACATCCCGCATAGCGACGTACCTCTCAAGATACTCACCGTAAGCCAGTGGTGCACATGGCTAAGATCCACCCACATGTCTACCAACGCCTGCTAGTTGGCAGCTCATGTGGAAATAACATACCTTTCATGAAGACAAGGCAAAAGATCCTCCAAGATACACCACCACTATGCTCAAGAACTGCAATCAATATGCTCAAATAAAGGAGGGGAAATGGGCTGGCACACATAAACCTTATAAATTGGTTCACCAAAAAGGGAAAGTATTGAGTACACCTTTAATACAGTTTTATTATATAATTATATTTTTCCTCAAAGTAGAGAAGCTAAAGTCGCTTCGTGCCAACATTACTCGTACACCAATCCATACTATTCAAGGAACGGTGACTTCTAATACTACCCCTTAACATACTGAATTACCAACAACCCAAGGTTTGGTACTCAGTAGGGTAACAAATAAGCAACATCACATAAATAGTATGGTTTCCCATACTCATAAGTAAACATATCCTCCATGGTTGATTACTTTACCATCCCATGGGCACATATAGCAAGCACTGGTTTCTTACAATACACAATGAAAGCACTAGTACTGGTTTAGTCACATTTACGGGGAGTACTTTTCAATACACTATTATCTACTCAAGGAAGGTTTTAATTATGCTTCCCACATGAATAACTGAATAGAATTTATTGTAGGTGCAAGTACTGAAATTATTTGCAATTCAAAATTACATAAGGAAGTAACATAATTCTTATATATTTCACTAATTCCACTAAGAATTCATAATCACATTACTAACCATGCAAATTTCTTTCCAACGCGTAAGACTTCCATCTTTCAATATGAAGCCAAAATGCAAAAATACAATTTCACATGCTTTATAAACATTCTATTTAAATCAATGCATTCTCTAGTAGCATTTCTAAAAATCTTATAATCACCAATGGGATGGGGGGAAGAGAGTTTGATAGTCAACCCATTTCATACATAAGCACAAATTCAACAAGATCACACAACATGCTAAAATTTCTCACTATATGCCTATCATCTTAATTGAACGGTTTTCATTTCACTACCGTTTAGAAGAATACCAATTGGCCTAATCATGACATTTCCAAATATTATGGCTGCAACAGAATGTCCTAATTTTTCCAACACAAGAAATCAAGATAGACAATCTTTCGTTCATGCAAGACCTCTTGCGAACACTCACTACTCTTAATTAATACGAAACATATCATAACCTACAACTTTTCATCGAAAATCAAAATACGATAAGAAGGTAAACGAGGAACTATCAACTAAATAATACAATTAATGCATGGACATCAAAGAAACTTTTCATTTGCACTTTCTATTCATGCTAAGTCAATTATATGTATCCAAAAGAAAGTTCAATATAGCATTGTTAAAATAGGTCCTCAATTGAATCAGTATTATGAAACACATAAAGAAACCTTTCATGGAACACATTAACACACTCTTAGCCACTATAACATGTTCCCTTTCACACAACTTATTACAAACAAGGCAGTTTCACATATTCACTATTCGTACAAAATCACACATTACCTAAGATAGAATTTCCATTATGTTACTTCTACAACACACATGGAGAATTCTTAATGAAAACATACAATTTCCTCCCAATAACCATTATGAAATTTTAAACCCATAGCCCTCTCATTATCCAGAAGCACAGAAGCATCATTAGGCTTACACAAGGGTTCAAGAAGTCACAACCTTTCTCTCGCAATAATAAAACTCACATAAGAGATAAATACACATATAACAAACATTTTAATTTCTAGAGAGAAAGAGGAGGAAGGATGGTAACCATTCAATTCGCTACATAATAAGCATTAAACATCTACCATACAAGTCTTTCAAGTTAACAACACCAAGCTAGATCATAATCTTAATACAAGCATATTTCGTACTTCCAGATTCCAAACAAGCACTGACCAACCCAATGGATTAGTCTGAAGAATACAACAATCAATAAGGGAGGTACATACGACTCTCTCTCAAAATAAGAGTAATCATAGACCAAGTTATCAATAAGCAAACAAAGAACATATAATCACTCAAAATCACCAACATCAGAAAGGAGAAAGAAAGGTGTGAACACACATGTTACACACAATTAAGGTTTTCTTGAAAGAATACGCAAAAAGAACAGAGCATGAGTCCTTAAGATCTTCAAACTCCTATGCCTCAATCACAAGCATACAAAAGGAGGACAAGCATACAACATAAGGTCTATACACCTCACGCCAACTAAGGGCACAAGTGACACTAGAGATCCCAGTGTTTGCAAACCTGGCTCTGATACCAAATGTAATGCCCTGCCAGGAAACCTCGAAGGGATAAAGCTAAAACACAAGAATAGAGTACAAATATTTTTTAAAAAAAATTAAACACAACATAACGATACAATGAGTTAGCATAAGTTCAGATAACACAGCGGAAGACTTAAATAACACCTCAAGAGTTTCCCAATGTGATTACTTAATTCAACACTTAACTCAACTCACACTAATTAATCCAATTAAGTTGATTAACTCAATGACAAGATAATACTTTAAACAAGGATAAATTCATTCGGTAAGTTAAAACTATAGATAACATGATGAGTTCATCCATTAAGGTTAAAAATATAGATAACAAGATTAAGTTCATCCATTACAATTTAACCATACATTATGTTCAATCTTACATTAAAACATATGTCATGCATCTAATCTCATTACATACTTAAATTGCATTATAAACTAATGAATACTTTCCATTATTCAAAACTACGTTCTTCATGATCCAAATTACTGCATTTAATAAGATAACTACATAGATGCATTTAAGATTAATATTATCTAGTCCACATAATACTTTTAAACCATAATGCCATCCATACATGCTAAATAAAGATGAAACAAAAGAACACAAACACCACATAACACAAAAAATGATATCAGAGTTCACCCCTAGTGGGCTACATCTTCGGGTCTGCTCAACTACAAGACCCCTTTAATAAATAATAGGGTGAAGAATATATAAGGTTCACATCATTTACATCTTGTCATCAAGCCATACATAAAATAATAATACATATGACCATATCGGTCCAATAGATACATGAATGATCCCTGAATAGGAAAAGGATCCAACTGAACATGATAAGAAGCAAATACAAAGATCAACTGGAGCACCCACGAGACTAGGTCTTCGCAACCCATCATAAGAAACCCATGGTCTAACATGAATATCAGGTTCTCACAAGCGCATAAACAACAAGACAACTCCACAACAGTGTTCCTATCAAAGACAGCGCAAACAACACACTAGCAAACATAAGGGACAAGTGTCATCACATAACTTGGTATGGTTACCATGGCAGACCTCCATACATTTCAGCCCCATCTACTGGGTTATCCTGGCAACCTATCCCGAACCTCTGGCCCATCCAAGTCTCGTATGGACCCAATACATCCTTTTGTGAGGACAAGGTTGTTGGTTTGCCATTTCAGGCCTTCTCACTACATGTCGAGTCTGTACTAGCCCTCATCCCATGCATGAGGAACAATTATCTTACTTAGTGTTTTCATTAACTAAACTCTCTAATATGCTATTAGGTTATCACTTATTTAGACACACTTTCGATGGGTTACCCTACAACAACTTTGGGCACAACCCCCACTCGAAAGCCACTTTCTCACATGACACTAGACCATAATCAAACGAACTCCTAAACCAAAGAATACACCAGGACAAGATTATGGAGTTCAATACGTTAGGAATACCCACTTGGCCAAACAAGTTTTCATACGAGGTGCATTGAATGACGGTACTCTGACTAGGGACATGACTAGCTATGGTCAACCGCATACCAACATTTCAACACTCGCATAAAGAACATGACCGGATACAAAAGCATCACATGAAAACAGTCCAAAACTCGAGATCAAGGACATAAGTAGGTACCCAAATCAACATACGACAATATCCAACAATCACAATCAAGAACTTGCCATTTCTTAATCAAATGCGAATACAAAAAATTAAACATGCATAGGCATAAATTAGAAAAGACAATCTTATTCCATATCGTTTAAACACTACAATCGATCCAATTTTCTAATTGTTCTAATTTGATTGCAAATTGTCTACTTTGTCTAGGTACATGTCGCTCATGGTTTACTAACTCACTATAGTTCGTTTTGCATCATAAAAATAACATAAATATGTCATCATGAGTTCTCAAACCAAATCACATTCCTATAATTAAATAAACATTAATCAACTAAAATATGATATTTATTCTTCAAAATAAAACATCATTCTCATACTTGTTCCAAACAATTTATCTAAACTTATCCTTTCCAAAACCAAGATACACTTTCCCGAATATGGAAATATACATTAAAAATAACTAGGGTAGATAATTATTTCCCAATGAAATAAAATTTAATCTCAAGAATTTCCATACTAAAATATTATTTTAATTCGCAAGAATTTAACAAATAATATAATATTTATTTCTCCAATATTTTCCAAATAATATAAATATTATTTCATTTCTCTAAAATTTACTAAATAACATAAATTAAATTCACCTTCCAAAATTTATCAAAAAAACATATGATAGAGACTTCCTAAATATCCCCATAACATATATTAATTTTGTTAACGAATTATATTTAAAGAAATACAAATTTAATATAATTTAAAACATATTTTAAATTAATATTAAAATGTATATATATAAAAAATATTTTTATTAACGCATTTTTATGCGGGCCAAAGCACACCACAAAAATAGAAAACGCGGGGGAGGGAGCTGCTACCATACGGTAGCAGTCTGCTACCTTTGGTAGAACTACTACCCTATGGTAGCAGTGTGCTACAATCCCATGTGGGGGGTAAAATCATTTTTTTTTTAAACTTTAAAATAGAATACCCCCAAATAAAGAACAGTCACAGACTGAGCCAAAAAATAACAATTTCCAGAACTTCATGGTTTTCAAAATATTTACATTTGCAAAATAGCCAAACCCAGAAAAGGTAAACTTTTCCCAACCAAACACCATATTTGGCAAAATAAGGTTGATTTACACACATTTATTCAACAAATCTGCCAAACCCCAAACTAATTTTCCAATTTAAAATTTAATTCTGAGAACATTCAATGGAGTTTTATACAAACATTCATCATGAACAACCAACCCCATTATTTGGTTTTAAAAAAAAATAATCTGAGCAACTCAATTAAATCTAGAGGTTTGGAAAGAAAACAAGGAGGGTTTGAGTTTGAGATTAAACTACAACTCTTCCATTTTTCCCCAAAAAATATGAGATTATTGTTTAGCCCAACAATAAGAATAATAACTATAGTTAAAGTCTCAACCCGAAGTTTGGACATTCACTCTGTGAAGTTACTATTTCCATAGTTGGTGTTCATTTGATTGTCAACCCAAGGACGTAATACTTGAAATGGGTCTGCACTATATATGCACTAAGTTCTTGCGATAGCTACCCTGCATTACTGCAACAACTAACATCTATGTGGGAAAGGTAAGCAAGAATTGAAACAACTGAATGGCTATAGGAAAAACTCTACATTAACATAAATTTCATTCAAGAAATACTAAGTCCAAAGTCGACAAACATGAATTCCTTTGTTTTATTTGGCTGCAAGAACAATCAATGGATCTCTTTCCAGTGGCTACAGGAACAATCAATGCAAGAACGTCTATTGCAGCTAAAGAAGAAAACTAATTTCAACAAAGGTACAGGAACACTCACCAAGTGGGACCCTTGGATGAGTTCTTCTAGGCTTCCAAAAATAAACCTAAGTGCTCAGAATAACTATTATTTATTCATTGTTCCTCAAAAATCAATACATTATTCAGAATCAAAAGAAATTCAAAACACTCTGTCACTTTATTTCTAAATCTTCTGCTCTTTTTCTTCTCTTTTCTTTCTAACCTCTAAAAAGAGACAAATATCCTTATTTAAAAGAAAACAACTACATCCTACAACACAGATCACACCGATCAGAAGAGGCGGATAATATTCATGAAGGGAAATAGTTGGAGTTAAGCCACTGATAATGTGGATCTAAACCAAACCACAACCATAACATAGCATGGTGGTATTTACAATACTAATGCCCACTTGAGTCGGACATGAATGAGTATTGTGTGCCTACTTCTCCTATTCTGTTCTTTACGCTCATCATCTTCTTCGCTAATTTGATCTTTTAGTCACCTCCTTGAATATCTCTTACTGCAATTGGCATGACAGGAGTTCTTCACTGCAACATCATAATTATTCCTGCAATTCAAAAGAAAGAACATACAAGCACATACACATCTATTTAATTAATCAAAACATCTATTAATTTCACACATGATATTGCTTAAGACAATCCACATGGCAACAAGAATGAATCACATGGCTATAGGAACAACTGGCAAAGACAAAACATGATTTAATAGGTTCAGCTTAACATCTGAAATGCATATAGTCAACATTTAATACATCATCACTATCCCATCATATAAATGAAAATATGAGAAAAACTTATGAGTTTTAGGAATAAAAAGATGCTAATGTCTCAACTCATCATGTCTCCCAACTTAAGGTCTTGTCGATCCTCCAGCAAGAGGAAAATTCCTAATTCTGGCACTAACTCTTAAGTCACCAACAGTTCCTTGACCTATTCCTCTTGAAGCTAAATTCCAATAAAACCCCTTCATCTTTTCTAGCCTGGACCATCTGGCCTCTTCTGTATCTGCTTCATAGGGTTTGTCTGTAATCCTACATCCAAACTATGGCCACATGAGGATAGGGGCTGAAAGATCAAAGGTAACTAGTTATGGTTTTTCATCTTGCCCAGTTAGATATATTTAGGGGCTCTTTGTATAGCTGCATGAAAATTTGGTAGTGAATGAGGTTCTCCCTACTTTAATTCCTCTGGCAAATTGTTCCAATGCTGAGTCACGCAGTCAATTGCAGTTGCACCTTCATTCTGAATTAAGTGTTCATATGCTTGGAATATTTCTTCCCTCATTGGCAATACTTGGCCCCTTACATATGGCCTTGCCAATAACTTCTGCCAATCATAATAAAGAATCCTTTGGTATTTTGCTTCCTTCCTAAGTGGTATGGGACAATCAAACTCAATACTCTTATGTGTTTTGGCCTATGTTCCCATGCTGATCTCATTCTGAACCCATGACATTAAGGCTTTTATGTGGATATCACCAATGTATAGTAAGGGATTCCACTCACTATCAGAAGCCATAGCATAGTTATGCAAGTAGAGTTCACACAATAAATTTTTTACAATTGTTGGAGAAGTCTAATAGGCATCATAAAATTCCTTAGGGGTGTCTAAAGAAGGGCTAAGGTCCCTAATAATGCGGTTTAATTTAAAATTTAAATACTACTTTAAATGAAGAGCATAAACTCTTGGTGGCACCCTACATTGCATTAACTCAGGGACCATACTGGTAATTGCATCAATCTTGGCTTCTAATTCTTCAATTTTATCATCCCTTCTTTCTATTTCCCTATGTTGCTTATCAATAATTCCCTGTAATCTAACCCTCTCTATCTCCCACTGCCTATAGAATGTTAATGCAATAGATAAAATGGTGAGAGATGATGGAGGTTTAATAGCTGTTACCTTAGGACATGGAATTTCTTCAAAAAGTTCCTCAAGTTGTTCTACCACATATGCCAAACTTGAAAGCCTATCAACATCATGTTCCTCCTGGGTTTCAACGTGTGCTGGACTCTCTCGTTCCTCTATTGATGCTTAACCCAAAATAACCTCTATTGCATCACTTGCTGGATGGACTTTTTGGGTATTACTTCGAGTCCTTCTTATGTAAACTTTTGGAGTGGCTGCAAGAATGGTTTCTACCCGAGGCTTTGCTGCAGGGGTATTTCCCTTCGGCCTACGCCTCTTGGCTGCAGGAAAAACCGGTGTTGGTTGTAGCTGAATCATAGGTTCATCTTCTACATTAATTTCTTCTAATTATTTCCCTTTTCTTTTAGAAGTTGTCGCTCCTCTTTGGAAAGAAGTGGAGAGTTGCTCAATATTTGTTTCCGCCATCTCTTCCTCCACAATAGTCAAAGCTTTTTTGGTGACAAGAGATTCATTCCTTGCAACAATATTAGGAGAAGAGGGTGCTCCCATATCCTCCTTTTGCACTGCCAACTCATCTGCAACAAGAGCATCTTCAACCCTAAACTGAAGTGTCTTCAAATACCCCCCATGCCATCTATGAAACATCCCTAAGAGAACGTTCTACCAGTAATTTTATCAGACCATGATGACTGACAAAACAATTTCCATTCTTTTGTGTTTCTTTGGCACTTGTGGAAATGAGGTGGTATAAAAAATTTGGAACATTTACCCTCCGGCCATGCCGTAAATGATTAAGCAATTTTAAATGGGCTAAATGTAAATTTGAATACCTTCCATCATAGGTAATTTACTTCATTATGTAAAAGGCCACTTGGGGCCATTCTGCTGGTAGAGATACATGTTTGGTTCACTGCTTATCCACCATTAGAGTTCCATCTGTAGGGTGCGTAAATTATGATCTAGCGCTTATTGCATCCTTTGATTCAAGAAATAGCTCTCCTTCCTGCAACAACCCTGTAACTTCACCTATTCATTTCTTTGTAGCAATAACACTTAATCCTTTGATAGTAGCCTCCCCTTGGTTGAATGAATGCATGAAATCAGGGGGAATTTCCTCATTATAATTGTTATTTTCAAAAAGTAGTCAATCCAACCATGCAACCGGAAATAATGCTCACAAAGAGAATCCTGTAGAAACACATCATTGATTATTGGCTCATCACGGATAGGATCTCCACCCATGACTATCTCAGTTAATACAACAATTTCTGTAGCTGAGAACAAGGAACTGAAGTACTCTGTAGGCTGAAAAATATTTGATTTAAAACTTACTTTATTACTTCCAGTTTTGGCAGCATAATTCATTACTTTCTCATGCCAAAGAATATCTCATTAAAATAATGATGGTAAGCAATCAAATCAAAATACTGAAAAGGATGGATAATTACTAATTTTGGAAATTGAACCATAAAACACCCCCTCCCCCAACTTATTTTGGCACGTGTCCACACATGCGGAAAGGATTTAGGGAAGTGTACACAAATTTGGCATTGGCAATAATCATAGTGAAATAATAAATGCATAATTAAAAAAAGTAATATATGTACATACTTGCAGTCATGCAAATAAATGTTGCATGAAAACGGTTAGCCAAAAGAATGGTGAAATGAAATGATTTGATATGAATGAAATGATAGATAAAGAAATGAGATGGGATGACATGGATGGAATATTTATTTATGAAGAATAATATTTCCATAAGACATGGAAATATCTTTATGAAATGATGCTTGAATAATTATAAAGTGTTAGGAACGTTCCTTGCAGAAGCTACAAGAACTGTATTCCGAATGCTCCCTTCTGCAAACATAGGAACTTGCCCAATTGCTGCAGGAAGCAATATTTGATCTTTCTTGGCAAATTGCTACAAGAACTGCTCTTTGGTTGTAGGCTTATGATAGAGACGTAGTCGGTGACCATTTACTATAAGATAAAACTAAACTGGATCAATAGTGGTCAAACAAACAACTCCATTTTTGAAAACTTCATCTATTTCATATGGTCCTAACCATCTGGTTTGCAGCTTTCCCATAGTTTCTTTATATCTTGAATCATATAGCTACGTCCAATTTCCTACCTGAAACTTCTTCTCCTTAATGTATTTATCATGCCACTTAGCTCTCTGATTTTGAATTAGTTTTGTTTGTTGGACATCCATTTTTCTCCACTCATCCAAAGCATTCAATTGCTGAATACGATATTTCTGTGCTTCAGAAAGTGTCATGTTCAATTGCAGAGTTGTTCTTAAAGTTTATGTTCAAACTCAATAGGCATCATTGCTGCTTTTCCATACATCATTTCAAAAGGTGTAAAACCAATTGGTGTCTTCCATGCTGTTCTATATGCCCAAATGACTTCTGGAAGTCTGTGAGACCAATCTTTTTTATGAATAGCTATTGTTTTAGTAAGAATGGCTTCTAGCTCCCCATTTGTGACCTCTACTTGTCCATTTGCTTGTGGATGGTATGGAGTAGATTTTATGTGCCTTATATTGTATTCATTGACCAAGGCTACAATCAATGTGGAAGTAAATTGTGGTCCTTGGTCTGATACAATTTCCCTTGGAACTCCATACCTGGTAAATATCTCTTCATAAAGGAACTCAACCACTTTATTATCTCTTACGTGTGTCATAGCTCGAGCTTCTACCCATTTGGTTACATAATCAGTACATACAAGAATGTAGGATTTTCCATTAGAAGGGGGATCAATAGGCCCAACAAAATCTAATCCCCATTTATCAAATGGTGCAACTAATATTTGTGGGTATAATGGCATCATATCAGATTTAGTAGGCCTCCCCATGCGCTGCCATTTGTCACATTTCCTTGTATATTGTGTTGCATCCCTATATAATGTTGGCCAATAATATCCCGTGTTCAGTATTTTAAGTGTTGTTCTCTTAGTAGCAAAATGTCGTCCACCTGTTCATCATAACATGCATGAAGGATATCTTATGTTTCATCCTCTCTTACACATCTTTTCATGACTTGGTCAGGTCCAGTATAAAACAAACAATCAGAAATCCATGAGAAGTTAAAGATTTTCTCAACTAACAACTTTCTTTCTTTAGGAGAGAAATGAATTGGCATTTTAGCAACAACTAAATAATTGGCAATATCAGCATACCAAGGAGTGTGGGCTTGTATAAGGAATAAATTTTCATCTGAAAAAGCATCATCTATGGCTGCAGGATTTTCCTACAATTGAATCCTTGAAAGATAATCTGCAATCACATTGGACTTTCCTAGTTTATCAACAAATGTGATATCAAATTCCTACATTAACAATAACCAGTGAGCTAATCTTCCAATAATTGAAGGTTTATTCATGAGATATCTGATTGGAGTATGATTAGTGTGCACAAATATAGAATATCCTTTTATATAGTGCTTGAATTTGTTGAGTGCATATATAACTGCTAACATTTCTGTTTTAGTGACTGTGTAATTTAACTCATGCCTCTGCATGTTCTTGCTGATATAATATATTGCACTCTCCAACTTATCAATCTTTTGTCCTAAGAATGCTCCTATTGCATAATCAGATGCATTTGTATGAATTTGGAATGGTAAGAACTAGTTTGGATCTTTAAGAACTAGTGCTTGGGTCATAGCTTGTTTGAGCTTTACAAAAGCTTCATTGCATGAATTCCATTTAAGTTCCATATCATTGGTCAGAAGAGAATATAAGGGACTTCAATTTTGCTGAAATCTTTGATAAACCTTCTATAATATCCAGCATGACCAAGAAAACTTCTGACATCTTTCTGCTTTTGGTGTAGTGATATTTTAAATAACTTCAATTTTTGCTCGGTCAACTGGTATTCCTTTTATAGAGATATGATGACCAAGGACTATACCTTCCTGCATCATCATGAAGCACTTTTCACTATTTAATGACAAATTATAGTCTTTACACCATTGCAAAACTTTCTTCAGGTTCTCCAATGCTTTTTCAAATCCTGAACCATAGGTTATAAAATTATCCTATAAATTTCCATGTTGTCTTGAGAAATATCTGAAAATATGCTTATCACTGCTCTTTGATAAGTAGCTAGAGAATTATATAATCCAAAAGGAAGAACAAAATATGCATATGTTCCCCAAGAACAAGTAAATGTAGTCTTTTCTTGATCCTCTGGGGCAATTTGAATCTGGTTGTAGCCACTGAATCCATCAAGAAATGAGACATATCACTTCCTTACCAAAGAGTCTAATACATGATCCACAAATGGAAATGGAAAATGATCTTTTTTGGTTGCTAAGTTCAAGGATATGTAATCAACACATACCCTCTATTTTCCTCCTTTCTTAGGAACTATTACCAAAGGTGATATCCACTAACTATCAGAAATAGGATAGATAAATCCAACATTCAACAACTTCTGCAATTCCTCTTTAACTATTTCTCTTAATGCAGGATTGATTCTCCTTTGTGGCTGTCTAAGTGGTCTACAATTTTTTTTTATATAGATACAGTGGGTACAAATTGTTGTATCAATTCCATGCATATCCTTGTAATCCCATGCAAAAGCATGTTTATGATATTTGAGCAAATCCACAAGTGCCAATCTTTGAGTTTTTGCGAGATTATTGTTGATATTCAAATATTTATTTTAATCAACTTCCACTTTGATAGTAAGATCAATTTGAGATATGTTAGAAAAATGAGAAGTACAAACTTCTTGCGGCAACAAAGTATGCAATATATCAATGGTGGTAAGAAATTCTAAGTCTACAATATTTAGAACTAGCTCCTGCTCTTGCCTTAACTCATTTATCAGAATTTTATAAAGAATTGAGTCTTCATCATGGAATTGGATGAATGGTCCTCTATTAATCATCCTAAGGTGATTGATAGAGTCAACTCCTTATTCAAATTCTTCCCCCAAGTTAGGCCAAATGGCTTGTTGTTGATCAAATAGGGGCTAAGCAGGAGAATACAAAGCTAATTTTTTGGTAGAGTTCCCATCTGAAATAGTCATATCCCCTAACCTACATCCAATATATGCATTAGTTGTAGCAAGCCAAGGTCTTCCCAAAATCACTAGATATCCTCCCAATGTGGCCTTAGGAGAAAGGATCATTAAGTTTGCAGGGTATTCCCAAGAATCCAAAGCAACAACTATATCTTCAATCATACCATCAGGTTGAATTGTAGAACTATCAGCAAGTTGTAGGACTGTAGGTGTAGGTCTGAGACTAGTGATTTCAAGCCGCTACATAATATCCCTTGTCATAACATTAATGGCTACTCCTAAATCGATCTAAACATTCTTTATCTGAGTGCCATTAATGACTATATTCACAACAGGGCTACCAAGATCAACATACTTAGGAATTGAAACCTTTCCTAGCATAATATCTGCTAGTTGACCCATTACATGCCCTGTTTGCGGATCTTTCTTCTTCATTAGACATGCTTCCATAAGTGCCTTACTGTATACAAGAACATCCTTTATTTCTTGTAACAATGGGATTTTAACACATACGTGTTTCAATTGATCTATAATATCAAAACCTTGCTCATGTTCTGGAAGAACCTCTTTTTCTTGCAACCTCAAAGGAAATGGGGGTAGTTGCTATTTTTGAGGTATTGGGACTATTAGACTAGAGATTTCTTGTTTTTTGGGTATTGTAGTTATAATAGGAGGGGATGGATTAGGGAGAGTTGTCCCAGATCTAAGGTGAATATCACTTATAGATAGAGAATAGGTTGGGTATTGATTAAGATCAGCTGAATAAGCTTGTTATTGTTACTAAGATTTGCTATTAGGATTCGACATTGGTTGAGTGGGAAACTATGTGGGTTTAGGTGGAATAGTAGTGGCTGCAGGGGGAGGCATTATTGTAGGTGGTTGTGGCTGTTGAATAGGCTACTGATATCTAGAAGACTAATTGGTCCATGGTTGACTCCCCCTCCATTGAGGAATAGGTTGCCAATTTCTTTGAAATTGTTGCCATTGTCCCTGAGGTGGAGACCAATTTCCTTGTGGTTGCTGCCACTATGGTGTTTGACAGGCAAAATGCTTCCCTTGGCCTTGAGGACCATACCAGTTTGGATAATTACCAAATTTTTGAGCATATGGTGATTGCCATTGATTATTTGGTGCATAGGAATTTCCACTATAACCAAAAAAAGAAAGTGGATCAGGAGGCATACCTTGTCTTTGAAAATTTGGCCTTCTTTGAGCAACATAGAAAACTTGTTCATCATTACCTTGTATTGTCTTGAAGTCAGGAAATTCAAGATTTGCAACCATTTTACATTTGCAGTCTCTTTTCCTTTGTCTACAATGAAGGCAGAATTTTGCAAGAACTGCATCAACTTCCTCATGCTTCTTCTTAGTTGAAAGTGTGTCTAGTTGAGTAGCCATATTATTTCTGATATCCTCCTTAAAGTCCTTCAACAAATGACTAAGTTCCATTCTAGAAACTCTAGTACCAGATGTCGATGAAGAAACTCTTGGATTGAAACGCCTATTTTTTTTAGAAGCAGATCTGGAATACTTCTGGAAAATTTATCCAATGTCATTCCATGTGGATTGTGTTATGTCACCTCCTCCCATAAGATCCAAAGCATCATTTCATTCATCACTAATTCCTCTCAAAAATATCAGCTTGAGGGAATCTTCATTTAGTGTGCTATGCTTGGACTTTTTGACACTGAATATTCATCTGTCCAGATAATCTTCAAGACTCTCATCTTCTTTCTGTGTCATTCTTAAAATATCATCCCCATGGTGATCAGTGCCTCTACAATAATCCTTGTACTTTGCAAGAAACAATCACTTCATCTCATCCCATGTAGTAATTGTGCTACTTCCTAGGCTCATAAACCATCTTAAAGATGATTCTTTCAAAGTGGTAGGAAATATCATGAGTCGATGGGCATCTATAGTATAATCAAAACTCCTATAGAGAACATTAAACTCAAACAGGAATGTGTCTGGATCCTTTGTCACTAATCCATAGAATTTAGGGAGGGAAGAAATTGGAATGTTCTTGAGATTAGCATTACCATGCTGATCAAAGATAGGAAACTCAAACTTTGGTGCCAAAGGTGAGGGTGGATTATTCCCACCAGGAGGTGGATTTCCTTGCATTGGATTTTTAGGGGAGTTTACTAGATGAAGTGCTGCTTTTGGGGGTCCAAAAAGGAAATGGAGGTTGTTCTCAGCAAATTCAGATTTAGGGTGGTTCAAATTCTTTGGGGTTTGATAAAGTCTAGAAAAAGGATTTACATCTCGGGGATCAATTCCTGCATGATTAAGATAACTAGGTACGAATCTACCTTGAGCATCCCTTCTTCACCTATGCATGCAGGTTCATAGAAATTATTTAACAATTAGGTCTATTAACAATAATTAAATAGAAAACTAAAGACATAATAACCATACCAGGTTCTTAGTTTGACACCATCCCCGACAATGGCGCCAAAAATGTTTAGCCCAACAATAAGAATAATAACTATAGTTAAAGTCTCAACCCGAAGTTTGGACATTCACTCTGTGAAGTTACTATTTGCATAGTTGGTGTTCATTTGATTGTCAACCCAGGGACGTAATACTTGAAATAGGTCTGCACTATATATGCCCTAAGTTTCTGCAATAGCTACCCTGCATTACTGCAGCAACTAACATCTATGAGGGAAAGGTAAGCAAGAATCGAAACAACTGAATGGCTACAGTAAAAAATCTGAATTAACATAAATTTCATTCAAGAAATACTAACTAAGTCCAAAGATGACAAACAAGAATTACTCTGTTTGCTTTGGCTGCAGGAACAGTCAATGGATCTGTTTCCAGTGGCTATAGGAACAGTCAATGCAAGAACGTCTACTGCAACTAAAGAAGAAAACTAATTTTAACAAAGGCACAAGAACACTCACCAAGTGGGGCCCCTTGGATGAGTGCTTCCAGGCTTCCAAAATAAACCTAAGTGCTTAGAATAACTATTCTTTATTCATTGTTCTGCAAAAATCAAAACATTATTCAGAATCAAAAGAAACTCAAAATGCTCTGTCACTTTATTTCTAAATCTTCTGCTCTTTTTCTTCTCTTTTCTTTCTAACCTCTAAAAAGAGACACATATCCTTATTTAAAAGAAAACAACTACATCCCACAACATAGACCATGCCGATGAGAAGAGGTGGATAATATTCATGAAGGGAAACAGTTGGAGTTAAGCCACTGATAATGTGGATCTAAACCAAACCACATCCATAACATAGCGTGGTGGTATTTACAATACTAATGCCCACTTGAGTCATACATGAATGAGTATTGCGCACCTACTTCTCCTCTGTCGTTCCTTACGCTCATCATCTTCTTCGCTAATTTGATCTTTCAGTCACCTCCTTGAATATCTCTTACTGCAATTGGCGTGATAGGAGATCTTCACCGCATCATCATAATTATTCCTGCAATTCAAAAAAAAGAACATACAATAACATACACATCTATTTTAATTAATCAAAACATCTATTAATTTCACACATGATATTGCTTAAGATAATCCACATGGAAACATGAATGAATCACATGGTTGCAGGAACAACTGGCAAAGACAAAACATGATTTAATAGGTTCAGCTTACATCTGAAATGCATATAGTCAACTTTTAATACATCATCTTTGTCCCATCATATTAATCAAAATATGAGAAAAACTTACAAGTTCTAGGAATAAAAAGATGCAAGTCTCAAATCATCAATTATCACAAACACAACCAGAAACCTTCAAAATCCAAAAAAATCTCTATTAAACAAAGAAATCAAAGAGATAAACAAGAATGCTACCTCATATAGCATCTTGGGAAAGATTTGATGGAGAGCCCAACCTGCAAGCTCAAGAAATCCTTCTTCCCCCAAAATGCCCATAATTTCTCCATCCCAAAAATAATTCCCAAAAATAACTCTCCAAAAATAATCTTTCAAAACTATTTTCCAAACCTAGGTTAAATGGAAAATGTTTGACCAAAATTCTTTTTTTTTTTTTAATTTAAAATATTTTCTTTCAATTAAAATAAAAAATCATTCTTTTCGAACAATTCAAATATGCAACAACTTGCCTTTCTTTTAAAAATTGATTTTCTCAACTAATTGAAACTAACATTTCTATTTTGGAATAAAGTTTAATATTTCCTTTCAAAATGCATAAACTGAATAAATTCATCATTTAAAATTAACCATTTAATCGAACTTGCTACAAACATGAATAGAGAAATTCTAATAATGATTAATCACACAAAGGGGTCCCATTTAATTTAGTCCCTTAATTTACTAATGCGTAAAAGAACACATTTAAACAAATCAAATACTCAGGATTGAATACTCAATTTTACCACATGCAAAACACGCAACCGAAGAAAGACAAACAAATAGACGACCCGCATACCCAACCAAAAGGGAAAATTGACGGGCGACTGACGACGCTCACTTGAGCATGACAAGGGTAAAACGAGGGTCTTACAACCACCTAATCCAATCTCTAAGGACCAAAGAGGTAAACTCAAACCTGTGAATCCAGGTGGAGACAAACCTCATACCTTTGCGGTATTGTACCTGCAATCTCCTGCAACCATGAACCACACATGCATACATATATATTTAACGAATGTGTTAGCCCGAGATTAATAACACGAATCAAGGGAACAAATAAACTTACATAAGAATCGATGCAAAAATGCATTTACAGGTAAGCACAATAATCAAATATTTGACTATAACATTACATCATGGTAAATCAACCAAGATCAAACTGGTTTTACAAATCTGATTAGGGTAGGGGTACTACACATAGCCTTGATGAGTTTATCTTTGTGATTTCGTCAACCATTGCTCTACTTCTAGCTGGGCATCTATATCCCTAATAGAGATATTTGAAATTTATTGAAGAGTTGAATTCTTCTAGATTTTTAATATTTTTATTTTCTCTTTTCCTTTTGATATTATTTTAAGCTTTTAATTTTTCAACTTGCATGAATTGAATCTCACTAGCTAGTTTTATAATCATAGTGGTTAAAAAGAAAAATATTTAGATTTTTTCCTTTATATAATATTCCATTAATCCAACTATTCAAGAAACATTAATATATTCTAATATATTGATTTATCATAACATTTTAGGTTACTACTTATCATATGGACTACACCTTCATGAAACACAATAAGCAATTGCAATTCATAGCAAAATTACAAAATTTATACAAATATAAATTTTCTCTACAAAATACTTAAAATAATTTATTACTTTAAGAATGTTACAATTTTCTCTTTTAATCTATTCAACAAAATAAAAATCTCCAAACAAACACAACTAGAAACAAAAAGAGGAACGTCATAAACAAACTAACTTACATTTATTTAGGACACTTCTCTAAATAAACATGGCCTATGATGATAAAAATAAACACTTACACTCAAATGATTTTAATATGTGTAGGAGTATTAAAGTGTTTGTTATAATTCTGAGTAATCAATGAACTCTTGAGAGGTGAACTCACCTCCTTTATCAGATTTCAAGCACTTAAGTTTTAAGTCTGATTCCTTTTCAACCATTTTGTGAAAGATTTTAAACCTTTCAAAGGCTTTTGATTTGTGTATAAGGAAGGTTACCCAAACCATTCTAGTGTAGTCATCAACAAACAATATGTAATATTTTTCACCATTGATAGACCTTGTCCTAGTGGAACCATGTAGATCAATTTGAAAAAGTTGCAAAGGTTTAGTAGACAAATGTTCCTTAGATTTAAAAGTCACTTTTGTTTGCTTGCCTTTGATACACCCTGAACAAACAACATTTTCAGGTTTACTAATCATTGGTAAACCTCTTACATTTCCAAATTTGTTGATCCTAACCAGATTACCAAAGTTTATGTACCCTAAATGTTTATGCCACAACCAGTTATCTTAAACTTGACCCATAAGACACATACCATCATTTCATTCATAATTGGATGAGTCAAGAAGGTTATATGTATTGCCATGTGTCCTTAATCCCATTGCAACAATTTTTCCAGATTTGTTTTTGATTGCACAACCTTGTGAATTAAATGAAACATTATATCCACTATCACAGATTTGGCTTACACTTAGAAGATTATATTTAAGACCTTCTACATAATACACATCATGAATAGGTATATCATTATTAAGAAGCAAAGATTCTCTACCTTTTATTTTAATCCCTGAGTTGTCACCAAATTTAACAAAACCACTAGCATAATCATCAAGTTTCAAAAAATTTCCTTTATCCCTTGTCATGTGGTTAGAACAACCACTATCAACAACCCATAAAGTTTTCTTAATGGAAAGAAAAGCAGTTTGAACAAGCATAGATTGTTGTATGTTTTGAATTTGTTTGGGTCTCCAAACCTTTTCTATAGTTGGTTTATTTTGTCTGCACTGTTTGGAAGTATGACCAATATCATTGCACTTGAAACACCTAATTTTTTTAGGAAATCCAAAATATTGATTGTGACCAAATCTTGGTGGTCTAGGCATCATAAATTTGCAGGTGCTCACTTTGTGACCAAATATGTTACAGAAGAAGCAATATCCATTGAAGAAGGAATTAAATCTGAAATTATTCCACTTTCTTTCAAATAGATGCTTCTTACTATCAGGTTTTACATTCTGATCTGCATATTTTGAGCATTCACCTGTGTCAATAGGTTGCTTTTGTTTCCCTAGTATATTATGTAAGTGAATGGTTCTTTCATGACCTTCAACTTGGTTTTGAGAGAGTTAACTTGTTGTTTGTTTGCTTGAATCTCCTTTTCTTTATCATAAAGTACTGATCTGAGATTCCCTGTAACTCTTTTAGATTCATCTAATTCAGTTTGAAGTGAAATAGTCAAATTATCTAAACTTTTCTCCTGGGAGGAGATAAATTTCTTGAGTTTTTTAATTTCTTGAAGGGCACAAAGAAGTTCACCTTCAATATTTATCTCACAATTCTCTGAATTTGATTGACTATTCAATTTACTAACTGTTTTACTGCTTGTAGTTTTAGATGAATCAATTTCAGCCATGAGTAATGTTTCATGTTTCACCTCCATCACCTAGAGAGTCATCTGACTCATCATCAGAGTATTCTTTGTTGAATAGACTCTTTTTCTTTTTAAATTTGTTAAAGTTGAATTTCATTTTAGGACTGAAAACCTTTTTCTTATAGTGTTTTTCATTTTGATCATCATCATTGTTTTGTTCAACATAAGGACATTGGGCTACAAAGTGACCAGCTTTGCCACAAGTAAAGCTTTTCAGAGGTAGTTTGCTTCTGTATTTATTTTTTAGCTTTCTCACTAAGAGAGCCTCTAAAGAATCAAATAACTGATTCACTATCCACATCCTCTTTCTTCTATGTTTTGAAGGCAACCTCTTTTAGTGATGAACTAGCATTGTTAACTTTATTTGTTCTCATTTCAAACGCAGTCAAGGTTCCTTGAAGATCATCTAGGGTAAGCTTATTGAAATTTTTCTTTTCTTCAAGGGCATAAAATTTAGTTTCATATTTAGGCAATAAGGTTCTAATCACTTTCTTAACCACTGTGAATCCATCGACCTCTTCACCCAATCCTCTCATCCCATTTACAAATTCATCAATCCTTAGAAAGTATTCAACAACTTTTTCATCATCTTTCATTCTCATTTCCTCAAACTGAGTTTTGAGGGTGAGTATTTTAGACTATTTGACTTTTTCATTTCCTTGATAAATATTTTCAAGTTTTTCCCAAATCTCATGTGCAGATTTGCAATGCATGATTTTAACAAAGACATCTTTAGTCAGCCCACACAATATACCATGTTTGGCTCTTGCATTCATTTCATATTGTGTTTTCCCATCACGATCTATAGGTATAGTAATAGGTACTATGTACTTACTACAAATGATATTACAAACATCAAGATCTATGGAAATTAGATATGTTTCCATTCTGATTTTCTAGAACATATAATCAGTTCCATCAAATAATGGAGCTCTAGTGACAGAAGACCCTTCTTGAACATGTGACATAATGAAAGACTTCCAACATCAGGATCTATCCTAGAACATACCTAGAGAAGGAACCTATGCTCTGATACCACTTATTGGAAGTGGATTACTCTGAGAGGGAGGGGTGAATCAGAGTGAAATAAATTTCCCACCAAGAGACAAAATAAAACTTGATTTCAACTTTGGATTCTGTCTTTTAACATAATGAAATTTTGATATAGGTTTGAGCACAAGGATACGACTGAACCTTTGAAGATCTATTTAGTTTATTTCAAAAGCATATATAAGATTTTTCAACTGAGATTACTTAAACAATCTGTTTATGCGCTGCAAAACAACTTTTGAGGATAACTAATTGTTGAACAATAAGAATTGAACCAAAATAGTATTCATTATGCATCACAAACTGAATTGAATAAATAACAACATGAACAATATGTATCAAACCTTGACAAAATGAATGCATGCAGAAGATAATCAGAATGACACAAAGAACAACACATAACACCAAGAATTCCTTAATGGAAAAACCCTCATGAGGTATAAAAAACCACTCGAACCTACTTGCTTTATTCCAACTCAATCATCAACTGATTACAATGGTCGAGATCAACTCAACACCTCAAACCAATAGCAAAGTGTGTGTTTGTACTCACCAATGATATTACAACTGCATTTTGCTTGCAGTCCCAAAACCACAGTTGAATGCAAAACAAGTTTAGATTTTCAACAATATCAATTTCAATATCCACTATATGAATCAATGTTACACCAAACTATTTTTCACTAAAGTTCTCTATTATGAAAACTAGAGATAAATAGAGAGATATAACAATAACAACCCTCAATGATTCCCTATTTAGAACTGTACACTAAAAAGGTCTTGTAACTGCAACCCTTTGTGTAATGACAACATCTCAGTATTATATAATCAAACAAAATTCCATTTCATGATAGATATTGTTTTCCCTGTTGTTTTTCTCAACGGTTCAAAAGGATTGAAAACATGTATATATAGGGCCACTAGAAAATGAAACCCATGAAAAAACAAAAAATAACAGACCCTCGGTTAGGGTTTTTTTCTCACTGTCAACCAAGATGAGAAACAAAAATACATTTGCCAAGAACATTTTCAATTTTCCTTGATTTTCAAAAACTAATAACAGTAACTGTAATAATTTCACTTGTCTAAAAACCAAAAACTATGAGCATTTTTTTTCACCTTCAAAATAACAGTGACTGGAAATCTTTTCACGAACTGAACAAACAACTCTTTTTTCTTTTTTTTTTTCTGCTATTCAATTTAACCGAGAAAGATAAACACACATGTAAAAGAGATTTTCAAAAACCTGTAGGAAACTTCTTTTCACTTTTAGAAATGCCCATTTTATCTTAAAAATAATAAGTAACTATCAAGATAATACCTCTATTTATGGTGGTTATAACTGAGAATGAAATCCCACAAAATCTATTTTTACCTCTGTGTTCAGCTCAAACACATTGCAACGTCTGACTCTGTGATGCCACCGCTTCACGTTCACAGTAAACCAGACCATTATACCATATTTCATGGTCAAAAAACCTGTTACAAAATACCAACAATGGTGCTAGGGTTTGAGAGAAAGTAAAAAATGAAATAACTATTTTTGGCTTGCCCTATCTGCCATGTATCCATTATTCTGTCGTTTGGCTTGTCCGAGTCACATAATCACCTTGTACGATAAGAAACCACAATGCTCCATTTAAGTAACTTGACTTCAAGTCGGTACCAATGAATTAAATTAAGCTCAATACCACACAATATAGTCGGTGAAGCACTATAAGATAATAAATTTTAATGCCAATGTGGAAAAAAATATGGTCGCTTTAATATGGTCTGTCCTATATGCTAAGAGGTAAGCATTGTAAATGATAAGGTATAAAACTTGAGCACAAGGGAAACATCATGACCAACACCTGTAAGAACAATATAACTTCACAAGAAGAACACAAAGTACATGAAGCACATCAAGCCCAATATTAAAAGCATAACAAAACGGAACCAAAACCATAGTTGTCAAAAACAACTCACTGAAATGCCAGAGTACCATATCTGCCAAAACGAACTCAGTGAAATGCCAAAGTCGGAACGGAACCAATCACAAATCCATCAAGATGACATGAAGCCCAATACTAGTGTTGTCATCAAGGACATATAACAAAGGGAAAAGCCAACATGACGCAATGACTGAACAGTGAACTAGAGTAGACTGCCAGCATTAATGTTCTCCACTCAGCTGCAGTGCAGAGGCACCACCTCTGCTGTCAATTCTTACGGCACTTCTCTTAGGAGGAAGTAAAATAATTATAATAATAAAATAATATCAATATAAATTGGTAACATAGTTTTGTTATTTGATACTAAATAATTTTATTATTTTTGGTTAATATGATAATAATATTGGTTGATTAAGAAATCTAGATTATAAATTTAATTATTTTTTAAATAATATTTGTTATAGTTAATGTATTGATTTGAAAATGATTTAATTTGATAATTTAAAAACAATCAAAAATATTATGTTGATTGAGTTTATATATGATATCATGATTATAAATTAAATTGGTTTTATTATTTTTAATTTTTAAGTAAATGAGAACTGTATTTTTATGCTATTTTATTATTTACTTTAGTTAATTTTAATACTTTTAATTAAAAATAATATTATACTATAATAATAATTAATAATATGTAATAGTAATATTATTATTATAATAGTAATATATATAATATATTTTATACTTAAATATGTTTGATGTATAATTAAATTAAAAATAAAAAAAATGCTACAATTTAATTATGCCAGAAGCAGGTAGATTTGTATTCTCTTCTATTATAAGATATCTCTTGCCATATTTTACATATATTTTTTAAATATAATTACACCGAGAGGTGTCCCTACAGTGGTAGCGAGGGTGGAGATTGCCTATCCGTGTACATAATAAAGATCGGAGAGGCGTTACAATCCAACGTGTGAGGAAATTAATTTGAAGTGCCAGGAACTGATGGTAGTGGGTGTCGTAACTGACATCAATGAAGCCACACCAATCGATTTCACTTCTATGCATAAATTTTCATTTAACCAGGAGCATTTCGCTAGGAAGAGGCATTTCCAATCAACTATAAAATTAGGTATGCAAGAGAACCCAAGCAAGAGGAGAAAAAAATTTGTATTCGAACAACAACAGATCGATCAACTATTGCATCAGGTATGCAAACTATTCTGCAATCAAACCAGAAATGGCCATATGATGAGGGATTTTGCATTGAGCCAATGATTTCATGATAGAGAAGGGCTAAGTCTGTTTTCTGACAGATCCATTGTGTAGTTCAAAAAGATTGTTTGTGTGTAGTTTATGGCTCGAATGAATTTAGCGTCTATGCATAATAGTTGAGTCATACCTTTTGGAGAATTGATGAAACATTATCTACCATTTTCTGATTCAACTGAAGCAAACAAGATAAATGACTCTCATTTCTTGTTGTGGATTCTCAAAGGTAGGATCAAAATTATTTTTGTTAGCGTTATGCATCATTTCCTGAAATTAAGATAACTATCTTTCTCGATGATTTATGCAAGTTTGAAATATGGGGAAAAAGTGTAAATGTAATATTATGAGTGATAAAAGATTGAATCTCATTCCTTTTTACAATGCAATATTAGATATCGATCCTATGACATTCATTTATTTTATAGAATCCTTACATTTTTTACTATTTTAATTGTGTATTTCTTAGGAGAGGAAGATGACATATAGCCTTGTGCTATGTCATCTTGCAATCATTGCAATCGATGAGATGATATCTAGCCTCTACTATGTCTATGATTCCAGTTGCATGCATGTCTACCAAACTATTTCTAACTATAATATCTAACAAAAATCACTATACCATTATGCTTTGATACATCTCCATGCCCTATTCAAAATATCTCATTTTTGCACAGACAACAAGAACGTTGGCAAAGAATCTGGGTTTATACCTACCTATCGCATTTGTCTGAAAGTTGCGAAAGGATTTTCCTCATCTCCACTTTTTGCAAATATGGCAATCATTGCATTCCAAGAGATGATATCTCTTGAGCCTTTGAGGTAACATTTCTCAAACGATTTTGGATTAAAGACCATATCTACTTGATGATAGACAAACCTTCGGATCGAGGGAACCAGGTAACTTTTAACAACCAAAACTTAGATGTTGTGTGTAAATCGTTCACATAAACATATTTTAATTTTGCATTAATGTGTCCAAACACCAGAGATTTAGATTCTTTCCAAAGAATTTTGGTGCACTCTATAGAGCTTGGAGTGCACATCAACATCTTATGTAATATGGTTGATATAGATTCTAAGTCATTTAACATAATTTTATAGTATTATTTTTTTTAAATGTTTTTATTTTTATATTATTTTTAAAATGTTAGTTAAGTATTTTTTTACATTCTTATCTCAAATAAATTATAGATATACAATGTATAATAGAAGACATTATGGTCAATTCATCTTAAAAGATATTAATGTCACAATTTTGAATTGATCATAAGATGTCAAAATATTGAATCAAGTGTCCTAGGACTAGCTAAAATTCAAAGCATATAGTTCAAACTTGAGTAGCTCAAGAGCTCAAGAGCATGTATCAATATTTGCAATGGGATTATGATTGAAGAGGAACTTGAAGTCCTCAATCTGTTCTTACATTTTTTACAAGGTAGGATTCACAAAATAAATAATCATGATCTATATATGTAATACTTCATGTAATGAAATACCATTGGAAAACACACATATATGTTCCTATCGAATTGAATCACTAGAAGCCCCATTGGATTAAATAGCAAACCAAAAAAATGCAAAAAATGACGGCAAAGTCTTAGTGCATATTATCAAACTAGACTACTCATACATTGGCATCATTTCCATGTTAGATGACTAATAATGCACAACTCATAAATTTATAAACCTTATTTTCTCTATTATCTTAAAATGAGAAAAAAATTTGTATTTTGAATGATGAAATTGTACCCAATAAGTATGGTAAAAATAAATTAATATGTGTAATTAGTATGAAATAAGAAAATATGTGGACATGAAAGAATTTATCAATATCTCTAATAGAAACAATCTCTTAGGTTTATTAATATCTAATAAATACAGAGGGAAAGATAATCTCTACTATACTTATATACAAAATTAGTTTTTTTTTACCAATCCAAGAGTGTATAAGATGTCAGGACCTAAGAGGCAACTGAGAGGGGAGGGGGGGTGAATCAGTTGTCAATTAATTTCAACCCAAATATAACTTAATCAAACTTGATGGATAATACCGGTAAACCAAACTTAATGTTGGTTGACAAATTAGCATTTAATATTAATATTGTTGAATCTTAATGCATAAAACAGAAAGAGAAACAACATCCACAACACATAACACATAGATTTGTACATTGAAACCTTGTAAGGGGAAAAACCATGATGGGAAACCTTACCCACAATCAGATGATACTAGTGCAGATAGTATGCGTATACAAATGGGGTCTGCACATGCAGATAAGACAACCGCCTAGAGCTCACCGCTCAATCACAAAATGGGAGTCACACTGACTACAATTGGATGGTTAAATCCAATGATAATATACTGCTCAAAGTAGCATCTCTAATGCTAGATTCAGTACCGGTTAAGCTTTGATAATCACCTTCAAACCTTCCTTGAACCTTCTCTATGGTATGCTCATATTATCTTCAATATTCACACATACCATGTTACAATACCATAACCTTACATACAATATATCCTCTCTCATATCATCTCACAAATGAGATCTTACATATATACCAAAACCTAAGACCAAATGTGTAGGTCGGCTCACTAAGAATATTACAATAAAATCAATTACAAATAAGTCAAGATGTGATGCATCATGTTGGCTCAATACATTTACAACAATATCCAATTAATAAATCATCTTGATAATGTGTCGTGCTGATTTGGAATAGATCATGCATACTGGTCCATAGCCTAGACCAATTTGCTAGTAACATCAAATATGTCAACCCGATTAGACCATTTACCAAAATACCAAAACCAAATATCCAAACCATGTCTTCGACATAACCAAGTGATCTTCAAATGATAACAACTCATCCTTAGTGCCGATGAACAATTTAACCTGTCGGTGAACAATATACCGGTGACTGTGCATAAGTCACTGAACATATCGGTGAACAACAATGTGTCTGTTCAACATAATCAAAGATCTCTAGAAGGATAAGTGTTGACATCAGTGACAAAACTAATGCAACACATCCATAATACCAACATAAGATATTTTAGAAATAATCATTTTTAATATCAATTATCCCTTATCCAAAAATAGTTAAATAACAATCATCTATCAATATTTTAGAGACGTTAGAAGAATAGAGTGACACAAATTAGGGTTCAAATTTAGGTTGGTACTTTTTGTTAAAGCTAAATGAAACCCTAATTGTATCTCTATCCCTAACCCTAACCCCTAATCATAATCCTAGTTATACCAATGTGTACATAATAAAGATCGGGGAGGTGGTTACAATCCAACATGCATAAATTAAAATAGATGAAATAGTGCATGAATAATGAACTGGATTTACCCAAGATTAAGATGAGAAATTTGATGTGTCTACAAATTCAATAACATCACATTATGCTCTATAAATTGCATGGGACATTTTGAAGAAGCAGAATTTATATAGCCAGTCATAGTGGGCTTCAAGCGTTGTGAGGAAGACACAAAATAATTTTTAACAATTTTATACATATATATTAGAATATTTTACCAATTTTGTTTGAATCATATTATAATATAAGAGAAATAATAATTTTTAAAACAAATTTGAAGTGGATTTGTGGCAATGTATAACACATCCACTATTAATATTTTTAATTTTTATAACATATTTTGTGCTACTATTTCTTATATGCAATTCTCTAAGGTGTGTGGCATTAAATAATTTCATAAATAAAATCATAATCCTAATCGATAATCCTAATCAAAATCCTAATCCTAACCCTAACCATGGTCTAAATCCTCACCCTTATGTAAACCCTAACCATAATCCTAGCCCTAACCCTAACCATGATGCAAATCGTAACCCTATCCATAATATTAATCTTAACCCTAAAGTATAAGCCTAACCATAATCCTAATTCGAACCCCAACCCTAATCCCAACCCCAACCCCAAACCCGACCATGATATAAATCCTATCCCTAACCATAATCTTGAGCAACAACCCTAATTATAATCCTAACCCTAACCCTAATAATGTTTGAAACCATAACCATAACCATAACCATAACCATGATGTAAACCCTAATTATAATTGTAACCCTAACGCTAGCCATAATCCAAACCATAACCCTAAACCTAAACCCTAAGTCTAACCATAATCCTAACCCTAACCCCAACCCTAACCCTAACCTTAACCCCAACCATGATGTAAACCATCACCCTAACCATAATCCAAACCATAAAGTAAACCTAATGATAATGATAATCCTAATCATAACCATAACAATAAACCTTAACCCTAACCTTAATACTAAACTTTACCCTAAACTCAAACCTCAACCATAATTTTAATCCTAAACCTAACTTTAACATAAACCCTAACCCTAGTCATGATGTAAACCGTAACCATAATCATAATGCTAACCTTAAACCTTAACCCAAACCATAATCAAAATTCTTACCCTTAACCCTAACAATAATCCTAATTCCTAACCCTAACCATAATCCTAACCCTAACCATAACCCTAACCCTACCCATTATGTAAATCTTAATGATAATCCTAGCACTAGCACTAACGCTAACCATGATGTAAATCCTAACCCTAGCCATAATCCTAACCATAACCTTAAACCCTAACCCTAAACCCTAACCCTAACCATAATATTAACCCTAACCCAACCCTAACCCTAACACTAACCCTAACCATAAATCCTAAGCCTTAATCCTAATCATAATCCTAACCCTAACCCTAACCATAATCCTAACCATAACCATAATCCTAATCCTAATCATGATGTAAACCCTAACCTTAGCCATAATCCTAACCATAACCCTAAACCTAAACCTTAAGTCTAACCATAACCCTCAACCTAGCCCTAACCCCAACCATGATGTAAATCATAACCTAAACCTAACCCTAATGATAATCATATCCCTAACCATAACCATAACACTAAAACTTAACCCTAACCTTAATCCTAAATTTTACCCTAAACTCAAACCTCAACCATAATTCTAATCCTAAACTTGACTTTAACCTAATCCCTAAGCCTAAGCCTAAGCCTAATCATGATGTAAAACCTAACCATAATAATAATCCTAACCCTAAACCATAACCCAAACCATAAGCCAATCCCTTACCCTAACCCTAACCATAATTGTAATCCCTAACCTTGACCATAATCCTAACCCTAACCATAACCCTACCCATTGTGTAAATCCTAATGATAATCTTAACACTAATCCTAACCTGATGTAAATCTGAATCCTAGCCATAACCCTAGCCCTAGACCCTAAGCCTAACCATAATATTAACCCTAACCCTAACCCTAACCATAATCTTAACCCTAACCATAATCCTAAGCCTTAATCTTAATCATAATCCCAACTATAACCCTAGCCATCACCCTAACCATGATGTAAACCCTAATCATAATCCTAACCCTAAACCTAAAACTAACACTAACCATAACCATAACCATAACCATAACCATGATGTCAACCCTAATCCTAACCATGATGTAAACCCTAACCCTAGACATAATCCTAACCATAACAATAAACCTAAACCCTAAGTCCAACCATAACCCTAACTCTAACCTCAATCATGATGTAAACCATAACACTAACCATAATACAAACCTAACTCTAATGATAATCCTTTCCCTAACCATAACCATAACACTAAACCTTAACCCTAAGCTTAATCTTAAACTTTAACCCAAACTCTAATCTCAATTGTAATACTAACCCTAAACCTGACTTTAACATAAACCCTAAGCCTAACCCTAACCCTAACCATGATGTAAACCCTTACCATAGTCATAATCTTAACCCTAAACCATATCCCAAATCATAAGTGAAGCCATTACCCTAACCCTAATCATAATCATAATCCCTAACCCTAACTATAATCCTAACCCTAACCCTAACCCTAAACCTAACCCTATCCATTATGTAAATCCTGATGATAATCCTAACACTAACCCTAACCATGATGTAAATCCTAACCTTAGCCATAATCCTTTCCCTAACCCTAAGTATAACCCAACCCTAACCCTAACCATAATCATAACCCTAACCTTAACCATAATCCTAAGCCTTAATCCTAATCATAATTTTAACCCCAACCCTAGCCATAACCCTAACCAATATGTAAATCCTAATCATAATCCTAAACGTAACCCTTTACCCTAACCCTAACCTTGATGTAATCCCTAACCCTAGCCATAATCCTAACCATATCTATAAGCGTAAACCCTAAGTCTAACCATAATCCTATCCCTAACCCTAACTCTAACCCCAACCATGATGTAAACCATAGCCCTAACGATAATCCAAACCATAACGTAAACCTAATCCTAATGATAATCTTGTCTGTAACGCTAATCCTAACCATAAACATAACAATAATCATTTGTCCTTGCCTTAAAGCCTAATCCTAACCATAATCATAATTCTAAGCCTAAGCCTAAGTCTAAGCTTACCCTAAACCCTAAACCTAAGCTTAATAATAGAGTACTATAATTATATATTAATTTATTTAATGGCTCTACAATGACAGCAAATTCGGGTAAACTGTTTTTCCGGCACATTTAGGGGAAACATTGTCGGTTCGGTGTAAAAGATTTTCCGTGTAAGATTTACCGATACATTTTATAGTTTCAAAAATGAAATTAAAAACTGTTTGAAATTTAACTGAATGAAATCCGTTTACGGGTTTGAATGAAATGAAATTTAACTGAATGAAATCTGTTTCATGGGTTTGAATGAAATGAAATTTTACTGAAATGGAATTTGGCAAAGGATAACTGAATCTTGAATTGAATTTAATGAAGGTTTTATGAATTAAACTCACTCTTTCTTGCTTTCCAAACCAGAAAAAAAACTCTCTGGGTTGAATTTCTCATCCCCATTGCAGTTATAGTTCAGAGTGATTAAGATTTTGAAGCGGTCAATAGTGGTACACTTGCAGCCTTTGTGATTAAGTTTACAAAAGTGTTAAAGGTCAAACAACCGTAGAAGATCACTATTCCAGTTGATAACCCAATTTACAAATATCAATGTAAATAATCTGCTTTTAGTTTACAGTCTAATACTATGCTAGTATTGTTTTCTCTTCAGAAAACTCCGGTGCAATAATGGGTGAATTGAACTGCGAAAAACCGGCATAAACATTATGGTAAAGGTTTAGTGTAACCGTTTGCGTTATGTGGTTGACGTGTATTTTTGTAGGTAAGCAACATTGCACCGAGAGACGGTTATTGTAACGAGAGAACCTTCCAATTTACATGATATTGATTTCAAACCTTTCCGCTTACTACTCTGCGCGAATTTGAGATTGAATCTCCTGACTATAAGTATTTTGCATGATAACGTTTTTTATTTCATGATAGGTATTTTGCACTAATATTTGGAATGTTCTATGCACTAATTCGAAACCTGATTCTCATAATAGGAATATGGATTACATCTGTATCCCGATTTATTTTTCCAATTTGATTTGCAGAAACCTGATTCTCATGCAATATTTACTCACCCATATATTCTTTGATTGACCTCTAAATTTAACATTCCTTATTATAATTTAAATTTTTAAACCTGTTTAACAACATCCGCTGAGATATTTTAAAAAATCTCTCTATAAAACCTCAGCCTATGGAGGAAAGAAATGAAATTAACGGAAATAGAGCCATTTAATTCGGCTTGGGCATAATTTGTCTTGGGTGTTTGTGATTTCTTCTGATGTTTTTGCTTTCGGAAAATTCGACATTTCCACACACTGAAAACATTGAGGCAAAACAAGATTTCTCTGAGTTGGGTGCTTTCATATTAGACTAAACTATCCTTACCGGGAAATGACTGTTTTTTCTTTCATCTGGCGATAACATTATAATATCTCCATTACTCAACTTGCAAGGTGGGGAGCGGAGACTTGAGGTTGTGGGTCACCCCATGGTCTCGGGTTCGAAACTCCTTCCGGAATTTACCCGGTGGGACGGTGGGTGGGCCGTCGGTCTCACTCAGGGGGAGTAGTCTCGTCTTGGTTCGCACAGTACTCAAGATATAGACTGCTGGGCGCTGGGCTAGGTCGCGGGAAACCTCCTGAAAAGAAAAAAGAAAAACGTTCTTTTCTCACTGAAACATCCTCTTTGCCTTGGATTTTGGATTCATTGATATTGCACCTGAACCACAAATATATCAGCCAATCAGCTTAACAGAATTTGACCTAATTTTATAAAAGAAATTGTATTAGAAAACAAAAATGAATTTTGTATGTTTGATTATTGAACTTTAAAAATTAATTAATTTTAAATATTGTAATATATTTATGTCGAAGATGAGATCTCCATCTGTAATCTCATCTAATTCAATCAAACTAAAAATTAAAGGATGATGGATATCAGATTTCTCCTTACCTTAGCAAAGATAATTCACAGCTCCGATTTAGCATTTGATTAAAAACCGAGTATGATGTAATCTAAGAATGATTTTTTTATACGAATTTGATCTTATCTGCCATCCCTTACAACTTGCAATCATTGTGGGATAATTCTGTTAGATGAAAGACGACTAAAAATAATAAAAATTCGCAGATAACTTCCAAAGTTTAGAGGTTGATGAAACATCTGTAATATGTAGCTTTGTGTGCAAGATGGCTGAAGTTCTTTTCTATATCATGTGAGATTAGGAATGTCACCTGTTTATATTTGATGGTAATTTTTTGCTTTCCCTTATTTTTAATTCCTCTGTTTTTACATTGGGGTTAGTTTTTTCAATCAAATCTTAATATCTTTGATATTAAAAATCTTATATTTATAAATATTTCATATTTCTTTTTAATTATATGAATATTTCTTTGCAATTGCAATTTCATTTTGTAGTGGAT
The DNA here is from genome assembly GCF_030272615.1 of Cryptomeria japonica. Lineage (NCBI taxonomy): Eukaryota > Viridiplantae > Streptophyta > Pinopsida > Cupressales > Cupressaceae > Cryptomeria > Cryptomeria japonica. The sequence continues at coordinate 596,866,171 of NC_081414.1, forward strand.
TGTAATTTTTCTATTTAGATAATAACAATTGTAAATCTCAAAAATAAATTATAAAATTATTTTTTTCTAAAAGGAATTGTTCATCATTTAATAATTAAAGATGTAGAATTTAGTTTAATTTTTAGATTTTGAAATGATTTGTATGTAAAAATACAAAATATGATAGAATTTTTTTTATAGTGATTTGCAAATAAAAGGGAAAATAAAATAGAAATGTTGTTTATATATCTAATAATTTTTAAGAAAGATTCTATTTATATGTAGATAATTTTTAATTTATTTTTAAAAATAATTATTGATTTATTTAAAACATAAATAAATATAATGTAATAAAGCCAATATTATCTTCTTGATGTTCCAATGATTAAATTTCTCACTCAGCTTTCTTTTTCTTCACCCTTAATGATAGTTGATCATTAAAAACCTAACTATTAATTTCGCTGAAAATTGATGAGTATGTTGGCACTGTGAAAACTATTATAGAATGGACATTAATATCTCAGAAGAGTGGACATTGATATGTGTACGTATACTTATTCTTCACACAGTCTTTTCCTTTACGGTAAATTCCAGGTATGTAAAACCATGCTGTTGGCATATGTGCAGAGCATGATGACATGATGATATTGTATGTTGTCATTGATGTCAATATGCGGTATGGTGTAGTAAGCAAACTGGCAAGAGAACCGGTATGATGATGTAAACCGGTATTTGTGAAAAAGTGAAGCGGTATGTTTGTTCACGGTGAACCGGTATGTTGGAAGGAGAACCGGTAAATGAAAGTTGTATTGGGGTTTCATTTGGCATGACTACCAGTTGGTAGTCTCAGCTTTAGGGTTTCCAGTTGATGGATTCCAAGCTTGTGTGATTCAACAAATGACATCTTGTGATGAGTTAGCATTGTATGAAGACCAGATAGTGTTGCCACGTTAGCCTTGTGCACGTGAAGGATTCCTTGAGGATCTTGCATGGAGAGTGATCCTATCTACCTCAGGAATGTGTGAAGTCTCTGTAAATGGTGGAGAGTGCGTGATGAGTTATCAGCTTCCTGAAGCGGCAAAGAATGAATGTTGGAGAATGTCTTGAGATCTGTTCAAGACTATTGTATTCGATGCAATGTGATTAACAGTCAGGATTGAACCGACTGGATTGTAAAACCTAAATGTTTAGGGTTTAGGGTTTATGCTACCGACCTATCCTATAAGGTCGATGATGTTTTTCATTTTGAAGTTGTTGGCAAATGGTATGTGTGTATCCCAGTGAGCGATACTTGATTCTTGCTAGACCGAAGAAGTGTGTTGATACCTGCAAAGTGTAATTGCAGAAGAAAAAGAGCTTAAGTGGATCTACCTTGGCATTGAGTGTTGTTATTAGATCAGTGTATTACCTGTTGACTTCTAACCATTTCAACAGTTTGAAAATCCCTTAACTAGGTAGCTTTAAAAGGCTTTTGTGTAAATCCTTTTATAGGGTGACTCAATTCAATGAGTTCTTCAAATCCTCTTGCGAGGTAACCTTTAACAGGGTTCTAACCTTTAACCAGGTATTTAGCCATCCCTTAACCGGGTGATCCCTAGCAGGATCGGTTCCTAGTAGAATCTATTGTAATAGTCTTTAACCGGACTAGGCTCCTAATAGAGTGGACTTCAAAAGAGTTCAAGAACAGCTTGTGGGTATTCATCCCCAACGTGGTTTTTCCCAGTTGGGTTTCCACGTGAAAAATCAGTGTGTCATGTGTGATGCCTTTCATGTGATGGTTTAGTATTTTATGTCAAACCTGTAAAATATGTTGAACTAGCAGTCATTATATTTTTGATGATAGATTACTTGTTTATGCATAAGGGTGAAGTGGAAATGAGGTATTAGATTGTATGGAAATCTAAGGGTTACCGGTTTAAGTCCTTGACATTGTTACTTTGTTTTACCGGTAGTAATCTGGTTTAAATCAGTGTTAGTGCTTGCCAGTCAAGTGCACTATTTGCAGTCAAACCGGTTAAGGAAAAGTGGTTTTTCCTGTACTAACTGTTCATCATTTATTCATCAATTGGTATTAGAGCATCTTCCAGGTCCTCTGTGTTGTAAGCTTAACCACTTGAGGAAAAGTGTTAGGGTTTCAAGCAGATCCGAAGCAAATATGAACTAACAATTATATGCAGATTTAAATACAAAAGATAAAGAAATAAAACAGACACAGATAACACGGAGATTTAATGTGGTTCACCCAGAATGGGTTACATCCACCATACACAGCTATCCAATCTTTCTTATTATCCAGCAAAAATAGTACATCAACCTTACAATGCCTTAAGCATCCCAGCCGCTTATAACTTGCATTTTTAGGGCAACAAACAAAGTCGGCCTTTTTAGGGTTTTATTACAATGTCGGTTTTCATCAACAACAAAAAAATAGTACTTTGTTGATCAGTCGCCACATTTCAACAGAAAAGATCATACTCTAATGATGAAGAGGGAAGGTCCAAAGTTCAATAGAGACAACTTTAAAATATGGAAGGACAGAATGAAGATATACATCAACAACATGGGTGCTCAACACTAGAGCTATGTTGAGAATGCTTATGTTATCCCTACTGGTACTCTCACCGATGATCAAAAGAGAGAGATTTAGGAGAATGGACAAGTCATGGAAGCCCTAATCAGCAGTCTATCTAACATTGCGTTTATTGATGTTCAGGATAAAGACAATCCCAAAGAAGTATGGGATGCTCTTGAGAATATCTATGGCGGTGATGAGCATGTGAAACAGGCCAAGGAAGAGAGCCTTAGGGGAAAGTTTGAAGGCATGCAGATGGTTGAAGGAGAGACCATTCAACAATATGGAATAAGAATCAAAACTATTGTTGGAAACATCAAGAGTGTGGGTGGTATAATAGATGATTCCACTGTTGTTAACAAACTCTTGAGATCCTTATTACCGGTCTATGCAATAAGGGTTGCTGCTATTCAAGAGTTGAGGTCAATAGACAAGACAAAGGTATCCCTAGACTCCATCATTGCTAAGTTGACAACTTATGAGCTAAATAATTATGATGGCAGTATTCAGAAGATTGAATCAGCCTTTAGAGCATCTGCTGCACCATCTAGAAAGGGAAAAGAAGCTAGTACCAGTGGTGAACCAAGACAAAGTAGAGATATGGATGATGAGGAGATCCTGATGGAATTTGAAGCTCTTCTTGCCAAGAGACTTCCTAAGGGAACTGGTAAATATAGAGGTAAGCTTCCTTTGAAATGCTTTTCTTGCAATAGGATATGACACATTGTTGTAAATTGTCCTAATGGTGATAACAAGAACAAACCGGAGAGGTTCAAGAAGTTCAAAGGAGGAAACTGGAGAAATTTTTTTGTAGCAGTTGATGAAGGTGTCACTGATGAGGAATCAGAAGATGAAGAAAGTGAAGACATTGTGTTTGTAGCAGTTAAGGAAGATGTGTCAGACAAGAAGGCTCTTGTCTCCCGCTTTGATAATTTCAATGAGTGGATTATTGACAGTGGTTGTTCTCACCATATGACTAGTGACCGGAGTAAGTTTCTATCTCTGGAAGAGTATGATGGTGGTGTGGTTCGTTTTGGTAATGATGCACCATGTATGGTAAAAGGCAAAGGGTCCATCTCTCTGAATGGAAAAAGAAGTGCTGACAATGCATATTGGGTAGAAGGTCTCAGACACAACCTGTTGAGTGTTTCCCAGTTGAATGATAATGGACACACTCTGGAATTCAGAGATGGAGTGTGTAAAATTAAAGGTAAGAGTGGTGAACTGATGGCTACCGGTATGCAGACCAAAGGTAACCTATTTCAGCTGAATTCTAATGTCAGTACATGTCTAATGGCTAAGTTTGATGATAGATGGATATGGCATAGGAGACTCTGCCATGTAAACTTTGATAATATTGTTAAGGCCAATAAGATCAAGGCTGTTAGAGGATTACCTATGCTGAGAAAACTAGAGAATCCTTTGTGTAGAGAGTGTCAATTGGAGAAAATGTCTTCCTCAACCTTTAAAGGTAAATCTTTCACTGCAGGCAATCTACTTGATCTTGTGCATACTGATTTGTGTGGTCCTATAAAAACTAGGAGTGTGCAGGGAGATAGGTATTTTATGATCCTTACTGATGATTGCTCAAGAATGATGTGGGTCACATTCTTGAAGGACAAGTCTGAAGCTTTTGGAAAGTTCAAAGCCTTCAGAGCACTGGTTGAAAAAGAAAGTGGTAAGAGGATTAAGTGCCTGAGAACTGATCAAGGAGGAGAATTCACCTCTGGTGAATTTGACAAGTACTATGAAGAAGACAACATCAAGAAGCAAATGTCTGCCCCCCCGACTCCACAGCAGAATGGCCTAGTAGAGAGAAACAACCGGACTGTAGTTGAAGCAGCCAAAACAATGCTGATCCAAGGAAAAGTTGCTCACACCTTTTGGAGAGAAGCGGTGAGCACTGCAGTCTACACAATGAACCGGGTACTCATCAAAAAGGGTAAGGATAAAACTCCTTATGATTATTGGACCGGTAAGGCACCAGTGGTAAGCTACTTTAGAGTGTTTGGTAGAAAATGTTATATCAAGCAGAGTGAACATCAGAGCAAGTTTAATGCTAAATGTGGTGAGGGAATATTCCTAGGGTATTCCACAAAGAGCAAAGATCTCAAATGTTTCAACAATAGGACTCAGAGAATTGTTGAAAGCATCAATGTTAGAGTTGATGAAACCTCTGAGAAATCTGAGGAAACCGGCAGTGAGCAAGTAGGAGATGAACCGGTAGTAACCTTCTGGGAACCGATTGCAAAATAGCCTAGCACCAGTAACAGTGCTCTTACACCGGTAGATGTTGATGCTGATGAAGATGAGGATGAAGAAGAAAAGCAAGAGGAAACAACTAAGATCATTCCTAGGTATGTAAAGTTGAATCATGATCCAAAACAGATCATAGGAGACAAGGATGCAGGAATTCTTACAAGAAGAAAGGTCAGAGAAAACTCTTGCATGATCTCTGAATTTGAGCCTAAAAAATTCAAAGAGGCACATAAAGATGAAGACTGGATCAAGGCACTAGAAGAGGAACTTGACCAGATAGAAAAGAATGGTACATGGTCTCTGGTAGCTAGACCTGAGCATAAAAATGTCATAGGCACCAAAAGGGTTTTCAGAAATAAGCTAAATGAAGATGGCATAGTGGTAAGAAACAAAGCCAGACTGGTGTGCAAAGGATATGCTCAAGAAGAATGAGAAGACTATGGAGAAACCTTTGCTCTTGTAGCCAGGTTGGAAGGAGTTTGTATGCTTCTTGCATATGCAACATTCAAGGGATTCAAAGTATATCAAATGGATGTAAAATTTGCATTCCTGAATGGAATACTAGAAGAGGAGGTGTATATAGAGCAACCTGATGGGTTTTCCCTATTAGAAGACAGTGACATGGTGTTAAGGCTACACAAATCCTTGTATGGACTAGAGAAGGCACCTAGAGCATGGTATGAATGCTTGCACTCCCATCTTGTGAAGATTGGATTTGAGAGAACAAGTGAAGATAGCAATATCTATCTGAAGTCAGAAGGAGATCAAATTCTAATCTGTGAGGTATTTTTTGATGACATAATTTTTGGAGGAGATGACAAGATGAGTTAGGATTTTGCAGATGAGATGAAAAAGGAATTTAAGATGTCAATTATAGGGGAGATTAAGTTCTTCATTGGACTACAAATTCAACAAATGAAAGATGGAATATTTATCACTCCATCCAAGTATGTCAAAGAGGTGTTAAAGACTTTTGGCATGGAAGACAACAAACCGGTTGGTACACCGATGGTGACTGGTTGTAAATTATCAAAAGAGGATGACTCAGGGTTGGTAAATGAGAAAGAATACTGATCAATGATTGGTAAATTGCACTATGTAGTACATAACAGACCAGACATTACACATGCAGTGGGAATTACTGCACAGTTCTAGAAAAGCCCAAGAGAATCCCACTTGGTAGCAGTCAAACAGATTTTGAGATATATGAAGGGAACTATTGACTATGGATTATGGTATCCATACAGTAATGATTTCAACCTGAAAGTGTTTATAGATGCTGACTGGGCTGGTAATGTGGACGACCGGAAGAGCACAACCGATGGTGCATTCTTTCTTGGTGGTAGACTAGTCTCATGGATGAATAAGAAGCAGAGTTGTATCTCTCAGTCTACATCAGAAGCAGAATATGTTGTAGCATTTATGAACTACACCCAGACAATTTGGATGAAGCATGTATTAAATGGCTTCAAAGTTCATGTATCTGAACCGATAAGTATATTTTGTGACAACACAAGTGCAATTAACATCTCCAAGAATCTGGTTTTACATGCTAGAACCAAGAAATTCGGGCTCAAGTATCATTTCTCGAGGGAAAAGGCTCAGAAAAAATAAGTTGTATTGGAACATGTTTCTAGTAAGGAGCAGTTAGCAGACATATTCACCAAGCCTCTACCGAAGGCTACCTTTACCTATTTGAGAGGTGAATTAGGGGTGTTGCCCCTTCAAGAGGTGAACTAAAGGTGTGTGCTCCACATCAGTCAGGTCTTACATTGATATATCTTTTTCAAGATTGATGTGTTGAAGGATGCTACTCCTTAGGGGGAGCAACATAGTGGAACATAGATGTGCATGCCTCCACTTTGGCATTGTTGTCAAAGGGGGAGAAGATGTGAAGCAGAGAATATATCTGCAGTATTGGGGAGAAGATGTGAAGCAGAAGCAACAAGATATCTTTGTATATTTCCATCAATGCCAAAGGGGGAGATTGTTGGCATATGTGCAGAGCATGATGACATGATGATATTGTATGTTGTCTTTGATATCAATATGGTGAAATATGAACCAGTATGGTGTAGTAAGCAAACTGGCAAGAGAACTGGTATGATGATGTAAACCGGTATTTGTGAAAAAGTGAAGTATTATGTTTGTTCATGGTGAACCAGTATGTTGGAATGAGAACCGGTAAATGATAGTTGTATTGGGGTTTCATTTAGCATGACTACCGATTGGTAGTCTCAGCTTCAAGGTTTCCAGTTGATGGATTCCAAGCTTGTGCGATTCAACCGATGACATCTTGTGATGAGTTAGCACTGTATGAAGACCAGATAGTGTTGTCATGTCAGCCTTGTGCGCGTGAAGGATTTCCTTGAGGATCTTGCATGGAGAGTGATCCTATCTACCTCAGGAATGTGCGAAGTCTTTGTAAATGGTGGAGAGCACGTGTTGAGTTATCAGCTTCCTGAAGCGGCAAAGAAAGAACGTTGGAGAACATCTTGAGATCTGTTCAAGGCTATTGTATTCGATGTAGTGTGATTAACAGTCGGGATTGAACCAACTAGATTGTAAAACATAAATGTTTAGGGATTAGGGTTTATGCTACCGACCTATCCTATAAGGTCGATGATATTTTTGATTTTGAAGTTGTTGGCAAATAGTATGTGTGTATCCCAGTGAGCGATACTTGATTCTTGCCAGACCGAAGAAGTGTGTTGATACCTGCAGAGTGTGATTGCAGAATAAAAGGAGCTTAAGTGGATCTGCCTTGGCATTGACTGTTGTTATTAGATCAGTGTATTACCTGTTGACTTCTAACCATTTCAACAGTTGGAAAATCCCTTAACCGGGTAGCTTTAACAGGATTTTGTGTAAATCCTTTAACAGGGTGACTCAATTCAATGAGTTCTTCAAATCCTCTTGCGAGGTAACCTTTAACAGGGTTCTAACCTTTAACCAGGTATTTAGCCATCCCTTAACCGGGTGATCCCTAGTAGGATCGGTTCCTAGCAGAACCTATTGTAATAGTCTTTAACCGGACTAGGTTCCTAACAGAGCGGAATTCAAAAACAACTTGTGGGTATTCATCCCCACCGTGGTTTTTCCCAGTTGGGTTTCCACGTGAAAAATTAGTGTGTCATGTGTGATGCCTTTAATGTGATGGTTTAGTGTTTTATGTCAAACTGGTAAAATATGTTGAACTAGCAGTCATTATATTTTTTATGATAGATTACCTATTTATGTATAAGGGTGAAGTGGAAATGATGTATTAGATTGTATGGAAATCTAAGGGTTACCGGTTTAAGTCCTTGACATTCTTACTATGTTTTATCGGTAGTAATCTGGTTTAAATCGGTGTTAGTGCTTTCCAATCAAGTGCACTATTTGCAGTCAAACCGGTTAAGGAAAAGTGTTTTTGCTTGTACTGATTCACCCCCCCTCTCAGTACCGGTTTGGTACTAACTATTCATCATTTATTCATCAATTGGTATCAGAGCATCTTCCAGGTCCTCTGTGTTGTAAGCTTAACTGCTTGAGGAAAATATCCTACTCTAATGATGAAGAGGGAAGGTCCAAAGTTCAACAGAGACAACTTTAAAATATGGAAGGAAAGAATGAAGATATACATCAAAATCATGGGTGCTCAACACTGGAGCTATGTTGAGAATGCTTATGTTATCCCTACCGGTAATCTCACCGATGATCAAAAGAGAGAGAATCAAGAGAATGGGCAAGCCATGGAAGCCCTAATCAACAGACTATCTGACATTGAGTTTATTGATGTTTAGGATAAAGACAATCCCAAAGAAGTATGGGATGCTCTTGAGAATATCTATGGCAGTCATGAGCATGTGAAATAGGCTAAGGAAGAGAGCCTTAGGGGAAAGTTTGAAGACATGCAGATGGTTGAAGGAGAGACCATTCAACAATATGGAATAAGAATCAAAACTGTTGTTGGAGACATCAAGAGTGTAGGTGGTATAATAGATGATTCCACTATTGTTAGCAAAGTCTTGAGATCCTTATTACCAATCTATGCAATAAGGGTTGTTTCTATTCAAGAGTTGAGGTCAATAGACAAGAAAAAGGTATCCCTAGACTCCATCATTGCTAAGTTGACAACTTATGAGCTAAATAATTATGATGGCAGTATTCAGAAGACTGAATCAGCCTTTAGAGCATCTACTGCACCATCTAGAAAGGGCAAAGAAGCTAGTACCAATGGTGAATCAAGACAAAGTAGAGAAATAGATGATGAGGAGATGATGGAATTTGAAGCTCTTCTTGCCAGGAGACTTCCTAAGGGAACCAGTAAATATAGAGGTAAGATTCCTTTGAAATGCTTTTCTTGCAATGGGATAGGACACATTGTTATAAACTATCCTAATGGTGATAACAAGGACAAATCGATTTGTCCTTGGGATAGGACACATTGTTATAAGTTTGATGATAGCTGGATATGGCATAGGAGACTCTGCCATGTAAACTTTGATAATAATGTGAAGGCTAGTAAGATCAAGGTAGTTAGATGATTGCCTATGCTAAGCAAACTAGAGAATCCTTTGTGCAGAGAGTATTAACTGGGGAAAATGTCTTCCTCAACCTCCAAAGGTAAATCTTTCACTACAAGAAATCTACTTGATCTTGTGCATATTGATTTGTGTGGTCCTATGAAAACTAGGAGTGTGCAAGGAGATAGGTATTATATGATTTGTTTCTTAGTGGGAGATCACTCAGACTTGCATTATAGGTTAAGTTCCTAGTCCATGTTTCAACAGAAGCCAAACAAGTATAAATTACCAAGAGCTTTCATGATTGCCACGGTAACAATTCCTGCAGGTGGATCTCACTTTTTCACTTCCTGTTAAACAATGGATGTAGTTATTCTGTAAAATGGATTGTAATGTCCACCTAGGAATTTTACTCCCTATTTCGTGTACCATTCTCTTTAAATAGAATATTATGAAATGTGTTCCCTTTGTTCAGAAATCAACTTAAAAGGCTGAAGTATTAGGGTAAGTGCACAAAGATGGTGGTCGAAAAGGGGGGTATAAGTGGATACTTTTTTTCTGAAATCAGGTGAACCTGAACTTGAAGGCAAAATTTTAAAGTCATCCACTCAAGATATGAAGATAATCAAAGAACAAATATTGTATTACTCTGAATCTAGTTTCCAAACTACTAAACTTTTTCAAAATTGGATAAGATTAAGGGGGTCAAATCCTTAGCGCACAAAAAACTAACCCTGATTTTTTCTGAAAAACATAACATAGTGTCTGACGTGCACATCAAAAAAGTCATAGTTAGATTTAGTATTTTGACAAATCCTTTGGTAGAAAGATAGTTAAGAGTGAGCACTAGAAGATGTGTAATTTTTTGTAATTTTTTGTTGAGTATTTTGTTTTTATGATTTTTCCAATCGAGCACATCCTGAAAATTAGGTACTTGTTCATGCATGAAGCATAAGTTGCATTAAAAAAATCGAAAATACAATTTTTTTAAAAAAAATTGTAAAGAATAAAGTGCACTACAATAATATATAAAGTTTTTTAATTTTGGATAAGTATATCAAAAGTTATTCAAAAAATGGTGCACCTATGTCTATCAGAACTACAGAGACAATGGTAAAAGAAATTCAATAATAAGTTATTGTTGTTCAAATTGAAAACAAATACTATGGTTAGAAAGCTCAAAAGATGGGTGAAAATATGGTGGCAATTTTAGAAATACCCACTTAATGAAGTGTAAACTTGATGATGAAAAAGTCGATAAACCAAGTTGATAAAATAAAACACACCAAAAATGAGAGAAATAGAGGGAAATCAAACTTCCAAACCTTAGCTTTGTCATCCAGGCCTATTTCCAAGCCTAAATAGTCAAAAGCGTGTACGGGGTACTACAAATTTAAAAAGCACGTACGGGGTACTTATGGTGTAAGCAGCACGTACACTCTTGCTTTCCTATAAACAGCGTGTACGCACTATTGTATAATATGATATTCTATATATAATATGTGTATATACATATAATATATGTAATATATAATATCTGTATAATATGATATTATATATATAATATGTGTATATATATAATATATAATATATGTATATATATATATAATATATTAAACATATATACACGTGTAAGTGTATTGTCTCCCCCTCTCAAATGCATACAAGGTGCCTCTCTCTCTCTCTCTCTCTCTCTCTCTCTCTCTCTCTCTCTCTCTCTCTCTCTCTCTCTCCTTCTCCCTTCCTCCATACCCCATCCCTCTCTCTCTCCCCTTATCCCTTCCTCCATACCCCATCCCTCTCTCTCTCGCTCTCTCCCCTTATCCCTTCCTCCATACCCCATCCCTCTTTCTCTTCTTCTCTCCCTCCCTCCCTCCATACCCCACTGCAACTGTGTCTGCACTTCTATAGAAGTAAGTGAATTTATTTCTTGTCTGCAACTTCCTCTTTGATTTTTATCATGTATGCTCTCCTAAGAAAATTGACTGATGGATTTGTGTGTGTATATTGAATAGGAGGAATAGGGTTTGAAATTGAACCATGGGTGTATTACCGTGACAAACAAAGAAACCTGCAGCAATATTCTTCTTGAATGTGTTTTTAATGAGCAGAACAGATGTGGAAAATAGTGTCAACAAAGCAACATGATGCATCAGAGTACATCCAATATGTTTTTCAGAAGGAAACAACAGGTAGGAAGAGAAAGAGGGAGAGTAACACATATGATGTCTTGTAGAATGATAGTGGTGGGTATGCGAGAGTTCCCATGTTGTTACACAACACCTGTCACCTAAAGAAATTAAAGTTTGTTGTATGCATGGAAGTGGTAGTATATGATGATCATCACTTGTCAAACAACTTGGAATGGTACATACCCATGAAAGAAATCAAGTGTGTAATTCCTATAGTCACAATCAAGATCAGTCTTATAACCTTGCAAATTTAATAGCATCATATGTTTTAGAACTTAGGCAGTAGTCTTAGGGTTAGGTCAATCTCTTACACTTGCTTTTTAGCGAAGCCTTATTGTTTGTTCGCTTGGAATCTCGTTGTATGATGTTCTATTCATAACTTTAAATTTAATATATCATTTTATTAGCCCACCATATGACCCCCTTAGGTGTCATTAGAGGTCTTATTGTTTCCTAAGAGTTCATATGGTGTCCCGTGACCCCTTAAGACCCCTTGGGACACCAATGACCCATAACAAAACCATATGGTGTTCTAAAGGGTCCTATGATGTTCTATGACCCCTTAGGACACCATTTGGTGTCGTTATAGGTCCTATGGTGTGCTATAGGGATAATATAGTGTCATATAGTGTCCCAGATTTGATATCTCTTCCTCTCCCTCCGTCCCCCCTCCTTTTTCTCTCCCTATCTCCCCTCTCCTCTCTCTCTCTCTCCTCCCCTTCTCCCTTCCTCCATACCCCATCCCTCTCTCTTTCTCTCTCTCTTTCTCCCTTCGTCATACCCCATCCCTCTTTCTCTTCTTCTCTCCCTCCCTCTTTATCTTCTTTTATAATTCCTATAGTCACAATCGAGATCAGTCATATGGTGTCCTGTGTCCTTTCTCTCTCCCTCTCCTCCTTCCCTCCCCTCTTCTCTCCCCTCTCTCTCCCCTCTCTCTCTCTCTCTCTCTCTCTCTCTCTCTCTCTCTCTCCTCTCTCCTCTCCTCTCTTCTCTCTCTCTCCTCTCTCTCCCTCTCCCTCTCC